>NW_027466185.1:19430000-19707500 GCF_046127955.1 Nelusetta ayraudi | reverse complement strand
TAGTCAAGAGCGCACCAACCGAGACCAAGACATTATGAAGACGAGAGGGTATCGAGATTGAGACCAGACCAAGACTTTTATATCAACAACAAAACAAAACAAAAAGGCCAGTACCTTTTTAAATTCCAGTTTGCTTCTAAACGGAACTGCAACATCTTTTTCCAGCAAGGTGTCTTTCAATAATTTTCTTTAACATTTTGCTGCTTTGTCAACTATTTTGAGCCATTTTCAAAAAAACTACTTTGCTTGATAAAATTTAAAAAATAAATGAGCTAGGAATAAGGAGGCAGGGATTCAATCTGGGTGTCACAAACAGAGCGTAAAACGGCAGCAGCTGGATTCTTTTCTGTTATTATCGTGTCATTACAGTGTTGCCTGAGTCTTGACCGGTCTTGATCAAAAATTCAGAGTCCGTCCAAGACGAGATCGAGATCCTTAAAAAGTGGTCTGGAGACCAAGACCAATCTCCAGTACTACAACACCAGTGCTTGGAGCCCCCCCGCCCCCCCACATCCCCACCCCCACCCCTCACCTCTCGCGTTTGAGCTCCCTTATTCATCACCAATTATTAAAGGAGGAGGAGTGGGCGAGGAGGTTGGGGGGGCAACCGGACAGGGGCTGTGATGTGTGAGCACGCTGATGCGTGTTGCCATCTCGACATTTGAGCGCGACACTTGACGGCAGGTCACTTAAAGCGAGGGAGTCGGGGGATGGGGGTGGGGGGAATTCGGTGAAAGTGCGCACGGCAGCAGGGGGGGTTGGTGGGGTCTCCGAACTTGTATATTATTGATGTGACTGTCAGGAACTCTCAGCGTCACGCCGGGGGGGGAGTCGGAGGGAAGGAAGTTGCGTGGAGGAGGAAAATAAAAGGAAGGAAGGCTGGAGGAGGAATGTTTCGGACAGAGGGAGACGATTCCAGCTGGCCGTCTTCAATCCCTTCGCATTTCCGCAGGCACGTGAGCGAACGACGAGCCCCGTCGCGAACGTGGCGTGCAGTCTGTCCCACTCTCACTCACACACACACACACACACACACACACGTCCAGGTGTCGCTGAAAAGGTCGACCGTCTCCCCGTCGCTTCCCATCCGTCGAGCCGCGAGGGCCCCGCCCCTCCCCCACACTCCAGTATGTACAGTACAGTATGGGTGTCGCCCCCGCTGCTGTTGGGGACGCTTTACATCGCTAATGGGACCGCAATGGATTTTCATGTACCGTCACCTTATTGAGTGGCCGCCATCGGAGCCATTAGCTCGGGAACGCGCTGCAGGCCTCGGTCAAAGCTGCGAGCGAGCGCGTGCGTGCTTATGCTTGAGTGTCCATCAAATCACACTGTCCAATGAGCGGCGTCCATAGTCCGCTGACAACGTTCAGGGTCTCTCAACCCTGGTTTTAAATTTGACCATGTTTCTTCTTCTGGTAAAACACTCCGTCGCTTTCATTTTGAAAGTGACGTTTCACTCATGTGAAACTTGCCTGGACAGCGTTGGAGCGGCGAAAGACTTCAAGCGCGAGGTTTTCCCAATCGGTGTCACACCACACACCCCAAAGTGGACGGTTCACTGTCGACGCACACAATTATTGATTGATTTGTTATTGAAATTCATTCATTTTCTATCACCGCTTCTGCACTCAGTGTGGTGGTGGTGGAGGGGTTTGGGGGGGGGGGCGCTTGAGCCAATATCGCAGCTGTCTTTGGGATGAAGGCGGGGTTACACCCTGGATAAGTTGCTGTTGATGTTGCCTCCGTGTGCACATGGAGAAACCTGGTGATTCTCGTCCGTGCCAACGTAATTGAGACCAAAACTTGCCGGTCGAGACTCTTTTCAGGTCGTGGCAGTTCCTGACATTTAGATTTGAAGCTGACACTTAAAAAGGGAAAATAGACCAGAAGACACGACCTTTAAGTGATGTCATTGCAACCAGTGGCGGCAGTGAATGTCTTGCATACGAAAATAAAGGCCTTCACGCACTGGACGCATAACAAGCAAACCACACATGGTGACATGAGCTGCGTTTCCATTACCCTTAGAATTGCGCAAAACTTAAATATCGCAATAAAAAACTGGTCATGGAAACACTTAAATTTATCAATATGTATAAATTGATATAGAGGTATATCGCAAAAGTGTCATCGAAACGCTTTTTTTTTTCGCATTTACGCAAAGTTATGTAATTCTCGTAATTCGAGCGGAACAAGGTTTTACGAGAATCATGTTTTATGCTTTTATTTTGCAAGAAACTGTAATCGAAACACAGTCACTCTTGAAGGTAAAGCAGCCAGACTCACACCGACAGACAAAACCAAACATTCTATTTTTTTTTACATTCAATTAGCCTGCTGCACTTGTGTTATCTCGTTGTGAGGAAGCCAAAGTACCGCAAGAGGAAGAACCTTGTTTTGGGTTTCTACAATTTTGGCTTCAGTCTCACCTTTCAAGGTTTCCGAGTCTTTTTTTTATTTTTTCTGAAATCTCTTCCCTCGCTTTTTGTTCGTTGCGGGGAGAAGGCCTCTGCTCCGCCTCTGATCAGCCTCGCTGTTATTTAGAATGTTCAAGTTCAACATTTATCTAATCTGCCAAGGTTTTTTCAAAAATGTGGGGAGGGGGGGAAATGCCATCTGCACAGGAGCAGACTTTAAGAGTGAGGGTGAACACACACACACACACACACACACACACACACACACAGTGTGTTACAGAGTGTGTTACAGCCTTAACACACATTGACTGACAAACCAATGGCACAGCATGAGGAGCAATTGGTTTGTTTTTTGCGGTGGACCTCGTTTCAGCAGGAGGGACCCGAGCAGCCAGTTTCACCGTCACGTCTCCGTGCGTCACCAACCTCCCCCACCAAGTCAACATGAGACGCTTCATCAACTAAAAAAAACTCTGCAAAACAAATAATTAGGGCTGAAGAAAGAAAACAAGAACCGCAATCGCAAACGCGTCCACGAAACGCACTAAATGCCAAGACACGGCCTCCCTGCCAGGCGTCTAAATAAAAATCCACCAGCCACACCGGATGTGCATCATCGGTTGTCATGGCCACCAAGGAATATTCCTCAGAGTTGCCAAGGCAACAATTTTTTGGAGGGGAGGGAGGGAGGGAGGGTTGGGTGAATGGATGGGGGACCCCTACGCCGGCCCGACGCTGATGCAGATGTGGGCTGGATGCAGATGATCAGTTTGTGTAAAATCGGTGCGAGTGCAAGATCCGCTTTACAGGTACTCGGCGTATATTATTATTTTTTATTTTTTTAAGGTTGTCTGCTTGCAATTATAAAAAAATCTAATTAAATGAATTTTAATTTAATTTATTTTTTTTTTTCAAAAGTCTCAATTTTTAGGTGTTATTTTGCTCGGACACTTGAGCGGCGGCGGCGGCACGTGTGCACTCGCGTCTCGCATCGAACCAGCCGCCACCCTGGCGGACGTAGACGAGAGGAGTGGTCGGTGGGGAGAGGGGGGGAGGGGGGGAGAGAGAGAGTGAGAGTGGGATCCAGTTGCCATGGCGATGCAATCAGCTTTCAGCGGAAAGCGATCGTCCCTGGGGTGGGGTTGGGGGGGGGAGGAGGGGGGAGGGGAGGGGAGGGGTTGTTTAAAGCTACTAGCGTCCCATCTCACCTGCATAATAAAGACTTATCTGCAAACACGCCTGCTCATACATGTGTTTGCACAGGCGTGCACACAGAGACGTGAGGAAGTCGCATCGGAAAACAAGTCCATTAAAATAATAATAAAAAAATACACACACACACACACACACACACACACCCCGCCTCGCGCAGCAGAAAATATTTACAGCGGCGGCCGTGCACTTGCTTCACAGTTTGGCCTCATCTGCCCCCCCCACCCCTCCGAAAGCTGCTGAACTCCAACATGATTTTTTTTGTTTCTCAAGCTCTGCCGCTCAGAAAGAAAAATATTTGTCTCTCTGTGTCATTTGTTGCTGCCTTTCTCTCCTCCGTCCTCTCTCGCTTTTCTCCCATCGTTCTCTTCCTCCCTGCCCTATTTCCATACTCTAATCTGGTCCAGTCAGACTTCTTGTCTGACTCCAGTAATCTTGTCAGGACAGATGGCACACACACACACACACACACACACACACACACACACACACACACACACAGATGCATATTCTCTTTTTCTGTGACCCAGATTGGCCTGAAACTCATGTTGCGTCACGTTTCACACCGTCCGCGACTTCATCCCACACTCTGCCCAAAACACACACGCACACACACGCGGCAGCCATTCCACTGTCCAAGCTAGTCATGTGACCACCTGTTTGGGTTCAGTCCGTCAATGTGCCGGTCGAGATCGTCGTCTAAACAGCCAGTGAGGAGGTTTTTCGCTAGCTGCATCTCCCCTAGAATTGCGCAAAACCGAATTATCACAATAAAAAGCTGGTGATGGAAACGGCTGAACTTGAAAAACCTCTCAAAAATGGCTGAAAGGTTTTGACTCTCATGAGGTGGTTTTTCCAGACGTGTCCATGTCGAGGTATACCACATGGAAGCACTTTTTTCACATTTACGCGTCAGCGGACGTGACGTACGGGGTCACGTGACCACTTCACTTCAAGTGAAAATGGCGCGTTATGATTGGACGGAGGAGGAGACGGAATATTGTTTACAAGTAATCAAAGAGAAAAAAAATATCACAACCGTTCTTGACAGCGAACAAACGTAAACAAACAAAAGCAAGCGTAATTCCGGCTCATGCGCTTCCCACCATTCAATGGAGCAGCTTCTGTTTACATGGCCGCATGTGTCGCGGAACCATCGCAACCGTCTGCTTGTGTCAGTTTGCGCCTTTGCCTAAAACCCTGTAACGCACGTTAAGAAGACCTTTGCTTTGGAAATCACGACACATCATGGAAATGCAGAAAGTGTTCACGTGTTCAACTAAAGTTTTCCCTTCAGAAAACTTTGTATTAGAGGCAGTTTGACTTTCAAAGGAGAGAGTTTTTCTTCGTGACGACGCGGCCTTTTCATCTAAATCTCTGGACAAAACTTCAAAGCCAAATGTAATCCAACCAACAGAGGGAAGTAGGTGAATTTTTTGGACACGTTTTTTTATGCTTTTTAAGGCAAACCATGTTTAAGTGTCCGTTTGACAGTTGCTCCATGCCAACCCGCTCGCACGCCTTCACGCTGAGGTCCAAAAACTTCTACTGCCTTAAAACTGCCTTCTCAATTTTACCGCCTGAGCCATTTGGAAGTGAAACCACACGTTTACTTTCATTCAGAGGGAACGTGTCAAAGTCTTCTTTAGAGTTTGATACACTAACTGCGTTTCCATTCCAGTTTTTTCGCGAAATAAAAGCGAATTTTCGACAAAGTGCAATTGCGCTTTGCAGGTGTTTCCCCTGAATGTGCGACACGATAAGCCGTAATTCTCGTAAAATCTCCTATTTGCTTTTGTTTGTTTATGTTTGTTTGCTGTCAAGAATGGTTGTTATGTTTTTCTCTTTGATTACTTGTATCAACAAAAAAAAATCCGTCTCCTGCTCCGTCCAAACATAACGCGTCATTTTCACTTGAAGTGAAGTGGTCACGTGACCCCGTACGTCACGTCCGCTGACGTGTAAATGTGAAAAAAGTGTTTCCATGTCACTTTTGTGATATACCTCTACATGGATACGTCTGGAAAACCACCTCATGAGAGCGTCAAAACCTTTCAGCCATATTTGAGAGGTTTTTCAAGTTCAAGCTGCAGTTTTTTATTGCGATATTTAAGTTTTGCGCAATTTTAGGGGGAATGGAAACGCAGCTACTGGGGTTCGAAGAGGGTGAAAAAAAAACCCATCGACATCGTCTCACCTTGGCTGGGCGAGGTGAACGACCTCACTAACGGATGACACACTTTGTCTATTGGCCGCGCCGACCGCGCCATCCGCAGCCGAGGAATGTGTGGTGGACTGTCACACATTCCGAATGAGCTAATCCATTTCTGCCAGGCGGGAGACGGGACACATGTCCAGCCGGGAGGAAAAATAAGCGCTTCCAACAGAACTGAGGGGCTTTGTTCTGTCACGTCCATCACCTTTTTTTTTTTCTTTTCTTTTTTTACATAAGAAGTCAAGTTGTAACTCAACGGCAAATGTGAAGTGTACGTCAAAGCTCCAGTCTAAATTTCTCTCCCGCTATAATGAGACCTTTTCGGAAATGTCTAACGTACACAGCATCATCCCTGCTCTTCTCTTAACCTTCAGCGCGGGCGGAGATGAAACGAGGGTGGGGCCCGACGGAGAAGTGAAGGTGAAAACGCAGATGAAAGCGGCGTGCCGGAGGGCAGCGCCGGCCTTTATCGCGAAGCAGGACGCATCGGGGAGCTCCGGCAGAGCGAAGGGGAGGGCGGAGTTCAGCGGCGGAGCGATCGCGACACCTTGACTTCCCGAGACCGACGCTCCCACGGAGAGGGTGCGAGGCCCTCTCTGCGTGAATCGATCAGGTCTCGTCGTTACCTTAATGTTGCTTTAAAAAACTGCGACGACTTTTCTTGGGGTGTGACAGCGTTCAGATCGCTTGAAAGACCTTTGGGCCTTTTAATAAATCCTCCACATTTCATTTTTTTTTGGATGATTCATTTGGCTGATAGGGATTTCATCCATTGGTGGTATAAATAGCACACACGTGTTTCATGAAGGAATGCAACAACTGATTGATTTGTGTGTGTAACAGGGTGTGCAGGCCAGAAATCCGTTGCCTGTTGAAAATCAAAGACGAATTCAAGTCCACTCGATGTATTTGCCCTTTGATGGTGTTGTCATTGACATCTCTCCCTGGTTGCACCTCCAGCCATGGTGTTCACTCCATCCTCTGGGACGCGGGAAGGTCCATTAAAGCAACACTTCCTGCAGGAAGCTGAAACTGTGTGTGTTTTCTTTTTCTGACGGAGGCCGTAAACAGAGGGCTAAAAAAAAAAAAAAAAAAAAAAGCTGAGATGTTGATGAAATTCAGGAGAAAAGCCCACAGGGAGGCACATTCCTCAAGGCAGTTTGTACGACCACTTGTGTTGTCGCCACACTCGAGCAACCTGCTCACCACTCGGCTCCAGTCACTGCTTCGTGTTTTTTGCGATATCTGGCTGCAGACGCTACCCGCTCCGCTCCTTCGTTGGCTGTAAGTCAAAGGCAACATTTTGGGAAGGCCTCCAACTCCCGTGAAAAGTGTCTGGAGCCATCGGACAAATAACTGTCGGGCAGTGGGAGGAGACGCACGTCCGTGTCGCATTGGCCAGCGATACACGTCTGTGTTGGAAATAAAAATGTGAAAAAAAAAACAAAAATGCCGTGAAATGACAAATCAAAGAAGCTTAACGGGGCCTACAAAAAAAAAAAAAAAAAAAGAGCAGCTGAGTTGCAATGCGTAAACCACTGAGTGTTCAACATGAGGACACATCATCCTGATTGTGGTGGGAACGAGCGGAGCTGGAGAAAAACAAAGAGGATGCCGCCGCCGCCGCCGCCGCCGCCGCCGCTGCCGCTATCTGAGGCTGAAAATGAAATGAGAGCACAAAACCCATGGACGAGCGCCGGTGACGCCGCCGGAGCGCGAGAGGAGATCACTTTTTTTTTTTTCCAAAATCTTTTTTTTTTTTTTTTTTTCCTGTTGGCGGAGAGGATGGCATCCGAGGTGGTGATTCGTCTTGTGCACCGCTCCGCCTTGGCATCCCATCCCCCACTCGCCGGCTCTGGCTACCTCTTGGTTTCCATTCACTTTATTTATTTATTTCCTCTCAACTCTCGCTGTCTGTCTCGCACACACACACACACACACACACACACACACACACACACACACACACACACACACACACTGCTGAAATAAGGGCATGTTGTTGGGTTGGGTGGTGGTTCTACCTGTACGGAGGGACTATGGAACGACAATGCAAAACGGAGATTTCAAAACACAACAAACAAACAAACAAACAAAAGCTCCACTGGACGGATGGAGGGGTGGGTGGGGTTCGCCGAGGTGGACGCTGGGAGAAGGGTGTGGGGGGGGGGCGGAGGGGCGTGCAGACGGGAGGCGAGGCAGAAGTCGGGGTGAGGGGGTGGAAAGATGGGGGAGGGGGAGGGATTGAGTTCATATTGTGGAGGGGAGGGGTTTAGGGGGGTTGATGGTGAGGTGGCGCCGGATGGTGGGAGACGAGGCTACATGACGTTTGTTTCCATGGCGACGGTCTCTCTCTCTCTCTCGCGCTGTCTCTCTCTCTCTCGCGCTCTCTCTCCGTCTCCCACACGGAGCGCTTCAACGTTTGCGCGCGCGCGAGTGCGTGTTTGTGTGTTGCTGCATTTTAGCGCCAGTGTAATGGCATTTTTGTCAATAAAAAAAGAGAAAACGCGCAAGCGCTCTCGCGCGCGCGCACACACACACACACACACACACAGGCCGTTGGCATGATGGGGGCACTTTATTGACACGGGCGGAGTGCTCTGCAGTGAAACGCGGTGGTGCACACCCTCTTTTGGCAACGTGAAAGACGGTTGTTTATTTATCAGTTTATTTGTTGGGGAGACGGTGCACAAGCCAACACAAGACTCATTTGAAATAAGGGAAGCCGCTTTTATTTATTTATTTATTTTTAACATCCAAACGTGGCTCCGGGGTGCAGGGGTGTGTGTGTGTGTGTGTGTGTGTGTGTGTGTGTGTGTGTGTGTGTGTGTGTCTCTTAAAGAGAATGGGACCTTGTGCCTGTCACAAGGTCTAACCGCCGTCGCCTTTGCATTGACGGAGGAGGCCGCAATGAATTTTTACACATTTTCAACCCCCTCACAAGAAGAAGAAGAAGAAGAAGAAGAAGAAGAAGAAGAAGAAGAAAAATCATAATCCACGTTCGCTCAAGCGTGCACCATCTTCCCCTGCGTCTCCACCAACCTTTAGAGAGAAGCAACATCAGATCATCTTTCATCTTCTATCCAAAATTGCCCACTTCTTTTGGTTCTTGCACCAAGAGAGTTCCAACTGGGATCATCAATTGCTATGATATCATTTTATTTATTTCATTATTTTAACCACCTGTGCTCTTTGTTGCTGCCTCCCAGCAGCCCTGTTTTTCATTTTCTTTCGCAACACCGATGACTGTAATAACGTTTAAAAATAGGATCGTGTGGGCCGATGTCTTAGCGTTTGGCTTTGAAACGCTGCGATGTGATTGGAGGGTTTTTTAACTTGGGGGGGGGGGGATGGGGGGATGGTACTCGCGCACGGAGGCTGCAGCTCGGCGATGGTGGGAAGTGGGATATTGGGTTGCAAAAAAATAAATAATAATTCCAAAATGCACACGATAAAGCTGCAGGTTTCGAGATGTCTGGGTTTGATAGGCGACGCGAGTGTGGTTGGGTGCGTGCGTGCGTGCGTGCGTGCGTGTGTGTGTGTGTGGGGCGGGGGGGGGGATTGTACAGGGTGATATCTGCGTGGGGCGTGACCAGCATGGCGAGAAGAATCCGGCTCGTCGAGCCCAGACCCTCCGAGCTACGTGGGGAATGTGTGGCGTTTGGGAATAGTAATGAGTTTTGAGGGCAACATCGCCATCTGGTGTCGAAATAATAAAAACATTGAGGCGGAACATCATAAAAAAAAAAAAAAAAAAGAGGAGGGGGACCAAATTTGATTAGAACGATATGAGACTGAGGTGATGAGTTTAAGCCGCGGCTAATCGACTGAGACCGCACCTTCTGTAAATGTGTTTAGTTGATTACCTGACAACACACACACACACACACACGCACACACACACACACACACACACACACACACACACACACACACACACACACACACACACACACCTGATCATCTGCATGCAGGCAAACAGAGCACTACATTGAGGATGCAGGACCAGCGTCCATCAGCCGGAGGACTGGCAGGGATCCACGCCGTCCCAGGAGCTAATGACGCCGCGTGCACGTCCTTTTCATTGCGCAGCCTTGATTTATGACCGTCTGTGCTCGCACACAACTCACGTACACACACACACACACACACACACACACACACACACACACACACACACACACACACACACACACAAACACACATTCCTAATGAACAGCGGCCTCAGAAGTGATTGCCTCTGGTGTGTTGGAGCTCAAGCGGGTTGTAAGTTGCGACAAAAATGAAAATCCAATTATTTTACATCCCTGGCAGAGGATTGAGAACAAAAGCATGAGTTTGAACCCAGCTGCTCGGATAAATGGGCACAAAGTAAAGGCGTAAATGATTCTCTAACAATTTGTTCCAGAGGGGCGTCAGAGTCACAGCAGGGGGTGTGTGGCTGTCAGACTCAATGGCCGGCAATTACTGTCTGCAACTCACCGAGTAACAAGTGATGTGACTCCAGCTCAGTTATATTTCTGTCTAATATTGTGTCTGCTGAACGCGCGGCGAAGAAAATTGCCTGTCCATCAGCCTGATGACAAGTCAGTGCTGGGTTGACAGACTCCTCTACTGGCTTAAAGGCCTTAGTGTTATGCATGTTGCATATTATGTCATGTTTTCAAACAGCAATAAGAGTATCTTGCTTGTTATTGGCAGGGAAACAAGAAAAGTCGTTATGTAGTTCTTTTGCGTGCAGCGGATCACGACACCGATTTCAAATTTACTGGCTCACCCATTCTGATTTTATCATTATTGTTATCATTGCTATTATTTTTTGTAATATTTTGCATTGTTAATGTATTTGTATTGAATTCACCCGGTCAGTTTTGTCTCTCGTGTTTTTTGTGGCGTTTTCGGGACCGGACATGGAAATGACTTGATAAAAATGATCAGATCCAGATCTCAAGTCCTCAGTGCCAAACTCTTGTGTGTAAGTCTTGTGGTGAAAAAGTTCAATCCAGCCTCCTCATTTGACAGTAGTTCCACCACTGAACTTCCTGTGTGCCAATATGAGATGCATTTAGTGGCGTGAAAACTCAGTAGATGTGTGGGGCCTGGATTGTCTTTGTATCCAGTGCTCACCAACCAGCACTTGGTGATGTCACAAAGGGTACACCCTCTCCAAAAAAAATTTTAAAACCAATTTTTCCACGTGCTATTTGTAATTTACATTTAGATGGTGAAATTTGTAGAAGAGATATACGGTATATGCATAAACACAATACAATTAATGTTTTATGTCCAGAAAAAGGGACACGTTTTGAACTTTCACAACTTGTGGCGCTGAAATCGTGCGTGTTCCCAAACCAACCAGCAGAGGGAGCGCTAAGGCAGTGAATGACACCCCCCACCCGCCACCCACCTTCTCCCCATGAATCCCTCCATCTGTTTCCTTTCCCCAAAGCAGAGAAATGGAGAGCATCCATCGCTGGAAGCTGTCAGCAAGAAGTCGTCTGCTGAACGGCCCCAATCACCCAGGTCACACACTGACATCCACCATCTGCCCAAGATCGAGCGCACACGGCCCATTGCAGGCAGCTCCGGTCTGTGTTCTACACACGGACAGACTGTGCAGAGTCCATGTTAGAATTTCAAACGGTGAGCAACAATAAAATGAAAGACAAACATTTTCCATATCAGCTGCTGAAGGAAAAGAAAAAAAAAAGGCACATTTTCGGTACCTGTGGATGAGTGGTACACTGGTGGTAAACACTCACCTTTAGTTTGCTGAATTAATGCCATGTCTGACCCTTGATGCTTCATTTAACCACCAAATCATGCATGCAAATCACATCCCGAGCTCTGCACCCACTGCAAATGAGACGAAGGGGAAAGTTTTGCCTAGTCACTTTAGGGTTTCCGAAATCACCTGCGAGAAAACCAAATGTACCGTGGACCCAGGGTGAGTCTGAAGTGACTGTCTTCATCATCAGGGCGGCTGTTTGCTGTCTCGTCCAGAGCTCGGAGCTCAACCGCTCTTACGTGTAAGGCAGACGCATCGATTGAACAAGGAACAGCTTGGATATCATGGAGTGCAGTAGGTCAGAGAACTCGGCAATATCTCAAAGTACTCTCGGCTGTGGAATGACTTTAAAGGCGCAGTGTGTGAGATTCAGCAGCATCTAGTGGTCAGAACACGAAATGTTAACGCCTGTTTTCTGACGTCCGACTTGGTCTCACAGCTTTGATGTCAGGGCAAAGCTTCAAAACCAAGAAGAGATCCACAGTCAGGAGGACTAATCCAGATACGGCTGCCTTGTTATAAGTGGACCTACTGTATATGTAGTCATACTGGAAATACTTTTACTGCTATTAATTAGTGTTTTGAGCACCAGCAATTTAACCACAATGTACAATGTAGTTTCTATTCCAGTTCATACTGATACATCCCTGGAAATGTTAAGATACCCTTCAACTAGCTAGCTAAACAGTGAAGTGATGGATGGAAAACTTAAATGCAATTGATTCATGCGTAATGAGCACTTATGAGCACAAAAATAAGCAATATCATTCACTATCAGTAGCTAAACTTTTCATCACACATCACATCAAATTGTGTTGTATCATATCATAAATCATATATGTCTCTCTCATATATCATATTTATCATATCACATATTGCATACATATGTACTTCACACTTCAATTGCTGGAGAAAATGACATCATTTGCAGAAGAATTTACTCACATAGATTTTTACCTTCGACATTTGGCTTTCAGGCAAAAACGGGAACTTTATGTCAAAGGAAGACTGGGCAGAATTACCTCTGAAAATAAGTATTCATTTACTTTACTTATAGGCTCCAACTACACTAAACTCTGACCCTTCACATTTGCTTTGTCCCATCATTCAGAAATCAGGGCTTTAAATGTGTGGCTCTTTGTCGTGAGTCCTCTCCAAAAAGCGTGTGCTGGGAAAAGGGCTTCAAGGTATTTTAACGCCCTTCATGGTCAAGTTAACCGTCATACGGTTGATTTCCCCGTCTTGATTTGTATGACGCTCGATCTTGGTAAAAAAAAAAAGAAAAAAAAAAGTGACATCTTATTTGCATGAGTGGGCAAGGACAGAAGCAATAATAATGATCCAACGTTGACTCAAGATGTGACACAGCACAACGGACGGGACTCTGCGAGGTAGGTTCAAAGTTTCTCCATCGGCCCTCTTCCTTCTATGATCTTGTGTGTTTTCTGCCTCTGATTGGAGGGCGGTGGCACAGAGAACGTTCAACAACTGCTGGCCACTTAGATGAATAATACAACAGCAGGTAATGACACGCCTTGTGTACAAAATGTATGAGATTCTTGAAATACTTGAGCCAGGTTAATTACAGCTTACGATCGACGTGCGTTCGTAACATTCCTCAGACCATTCCGATGTTTTCGCTTCTCGGTCAAACCCGTCTGGTTGTGCCCTTTGTGTGTGCAGGAGAATGTAACAGCGCACTTCTAATTCCAGGATGAAGAGGGCACAGCTGTTTATTGTCATTCTTGCAGGTAAGAGCGGCGTCTGATTCTGTGAAGCGGTGGACTGGCGTGTTGTCCTTACAGTCTCGCAGCCTCCTGTGGGCCTTCCAGTGCACTCTGGTGTCCAGCGCGAGCTTTTGTATGCGTGGATGTACATCAATCTATGCAGAATCGTAATAAAGGCCAGTGAGCAGTACCTGAGAGTGTTTCAAAACAATCAGTTCGCATTCACACTTCAGAATAGGAAACTAAGATCACCAATATTGCAATAAAAGGACATTTTAAGAGATTAGTCAACAAAGTTTTAGAAAGCCTGCCCAAAGTGCACTAAACTGCACATTGTCGCTGTTGAACGTCAGACACCAACAAGATGACAATGAACCATTCACTGAACAGATTTGGATATTTGCATTTGTTATTGAGAAAACGCCACAGCAAAACAACCAAGCATGTCAACGCAGCTGTTATTGACGCTATAAATTGCCGATTATTCAGCAACTAAATCTTTACCTGCACCTTCAGCCATCATGGGTTGGTCATGTTAGCTAACAAGCCTCTGGGTTTTGTCAATTCTTTCAGCCTCTCATTAGTACTCATCAAATCCAAGTTGCCGTGCTTGGAATGTGGTCGAGGTTTTAAGATTCAAAGTGACGCTGATCCCGCTGATTAAAAAAAAAGTGATCGTCGGTAAGCCACCAATTTTTCCTTCCCCCCGCCAGGGCTTTACGCTGCACGCGGAACCAACACCAGAGAATACCGTTTTGTGAGGCAACTGAAGACCTGGCCCGACGCTCGGCGGTACTGCAGGGACAAGTACGCCGAAATCGCCGCGGTCCGCAGCCAGGACGAGAGCGACAAGCTGCACCGACTCCTGCGGAGGGCGAAGGCGAAGGACGCGTGGATCGGGCTCCACGACAGCACTCTCTTGTGGAAGTGGTCGCTGGACGGAAGTGTCTTTCACACTCAGAACATGTACGACTCCTGGAAGCCTGGGCAGCCCAGCAGGACAACAGAGAGCAGCTCGTGTGTCACGGTGATGGACGACGGAGGTTGGGAAGACGCTAAATGTGATTTAATATTTCCGTCAGTGTGCTACAACGGTAAGACGATTTAGTTTTTCCTACAAACAAGCAGAAAACTCATTTTTGATGAGTTCACCTGATTTCAATACAAGACTGCTTCTGCTGCTATTATCATCGTTATCAATAAAAAAAAAAAAGTTTCCGCATTTCTTTTTTCGCCATTTCAGAAACAGGACCCACAAAGTACATTTTGGTCAACAGGACAATGAATTTCTCCGGGGCCAGGACGTACTGCAGGTCCTTGTACAGCGGGCTGGCCAGCATCAGGAACCAGACTGAGAAGGAAATCATTGCTGGGCTGGTGACGAAAAGAACCTGGATCGGCCTGAACAGAAAGCGGTATTCCCAATGGTCCAACGCTCTGCCAGTTAAGTTCAGTAACTGGAACAAAAGCCAGCCCGACATTCCTGAGAGCATGAAGCGACGATGCAGCCTGGTGAGCGCGAGCACGGGCAAATGGTTTGAAGAGTGGTGCGGCAAAACGCACCACTTTGTCTGCGAGAAAGTTACGCGTGTTCACAGGCTGAAGCTGAAGTTGAAGTTCCGGTCCGGTGCGGACATGAACGATCCTGCTGTGATACGACACATTACGGAGCAGGTACTTCATGTACTCATGAAATCGTACACTGTTTCAATATCCACGTGTGTTTCCTTTTTGCTTGTTTTTACCCTCACACATCAACCATCCTGCCCACAGCCCAAAAAAACGTATAATAATATAGACTCGCCAACCTCTTCCGTAGGTACATCTTGCAAGTATCGGGTCCACTAATGAACTGGCTTGTGTGCGACTTGAGTTGACTTAAGCTTTAACTTCCTGTGACCACAGAACATCAGTTTTCCCAGAGCTCTGTTCTAAGTGACCGATAGATTCGTTGGGAAGATCTGTGTCTTCACCAACTGAACTGTGTGAGTCCATATTGTAGCATTTTCAAAAAAGGGAGAAAGTGGACATTCACGCTGAAACGTGTTATAGCAAATGGATCATATCGCTGAACAAAGTCCTATTCATAAAATAGTAACAAAACATGTTGTTAAAGAGGCCATATTATGAAAAATTATAAAGACAGAGCAAATTTTAAGTGGGCTCGCTCCGTCTTCCCCGCTAGCTAGCACCTAGCAGTGAGTAGCTGGCCAATCACAAGGGCGGCGCTGTGGATTTTAGCAAGTAGGGGTTTTGTGAGGACTCTAACCCTAAAGCTAGGAGAAACAAACCTTGTTTATTGTTGGAAATGGTCTTGAAATGGCCATAGTAAGGCCCATTTAAAGTCTTATTTAGGAATAAATTGCCTCTAGGGGGTCTTTGAGAACAATGACGCATTCCACGTTCCCTTTTACCACACTCCCAGTAATTCAATATTACCGGAAGCAGGGCAAATACTCAATCATTGATTTGCTTAAAGACATTACCAAGAATCTTTCCACTCTGCTAATAAAGTTGATTCAGTGGGGGCCGAGGGCTGAGATTTAACATTCATTGCTGAAGTAAGCAAAAACCAAACTGGCTTGTTGGGGGGGGGGGGGACAACAAAAAAAAAATACTTTTTGCCCCCGTGGTGATATTGCTCTATTTATAGTGTCTGTTTTTGTCCTCTGGCAGATACACGCTAAGCTGAAGAATGTGACATCGGGGGTTAAAGTGAGCTGGGTGGCAGCGAACGGTCAAGTCTTCCACAAGGAAAAGAAGGACGAATGGAAGCAGAGCGACCGCTTTGAGTGTTGACCTGTCGGCCTTAAACGTTAAACCATCTTTCCAAGCATCTGGATGGACATGTTGTGAGGTCTCGATTTTGATCATCACCATTTGTCAGCACCTGTAGCTTCGCGAAACAACATGATCATCGAATTGTTATTCCCTCATGATTGCTTTTGCTTTGAATTTGTGCGGTGTGTTTTTTCTGTGCCGTGTACTTGTCCCTCTCTTTTGTGTGACTTTCAGAAAGTAGATCACCTTGAAAAATGTAAACAAGAACTGTATTTGTTTCGCATAACTCACATCCTATCTAGTTTATTAAGCGAAAGAAAAACGGGTCCCATTAAATGAATCTGTATTGAAAGAAGACATGAGAAAAGTCCATTATTCACTTAAAGTTTCTTCTGGAACACACAGTTTCTGGGTTTGTCGGTCTGCTGAACCTCTGCATGGTCTTACTTGCACTTTCTCTTATGTACGTTTGCTTTGTATTTGGTTCTATTAGTAAATCCACCTGCAGGGGCTGGCGCCTGTTGTGTGAACCTGGTCCAATTTCCCCTTTGTGTATTGCTGATTTGCATTCACTCGTTCGTTCATTTTCTATACATGCTTCTCCTGCACTCAGGGCAGCCATTTCAACCATTCGCACTCATGCCCACTCACTCGTATAGTATTAATTCATTTGGATTTGAATAATGTATTTCAAAGCTTGAGCTGCATGCCAAACGAGAAGCTGACAGGTGGGCAATTGGTACAAATCAACGACTCTCAAATCTTTTGCCACCCGTGTGGAAGATGCTGCAATAAGAAAACGCTGAACCCGCTGAGAGGTTCTCCACCCGCCTCCCGCTGCAAATTAACGGATGGCTTCAGGGAGTGCTTTCCTCCTTTCCGCCTTCCGGCCCCTGGAGTTTATAGCAACACCCCTGGCAAAGTGCAACTGCATATTAGAGCAAATAAAATGAGGACATGATGCCAAGCCAGGGGCGAAAAGGTGTCGGAAATTCACCACCGGCTGTTATTACCGTGTTATTACGAGGACTAGCAGGCAGGGAGGATTTCAACTCTGTTTGGCTTCTCTGCTAAATATATATTTACCCTTGTGGGGGATCATGTGGAAGTTGAGCAACATCACGAGTGTCATCTTAACTGTTTTAACTTACAGCTCATAGAAATGTCTGTGACCGATCTGCCTTGTTGTAGCTATGATGAGAGTGATGATGATCAGCGCCTGCAGTGAGCCACGCTTTAAAAAAAAAACCCACAGAAGAAGACCAAGCAGCTGCTGCTGCTTTCAAATGCCGTAGGAACCATGTTGCGTTAGCTCGAGTCTCGTAAAAGGTTTACAGTGGCTGGCTTGGGTTTATTAATTACAATATGACAGGAGCTTTAATGTGGAAATAAGTCAAAATCAAACAAAGTCAAACAAACGAATGAAGGGAAAAATCCATCCTCTAATTTTGTAACTGGACCTTTTCGTCGTGCTCATCGCCCGCCCACCTCCGGCACCCCGGGAGGTCCGAAACTGCCCGCCCACCGGGTGCTGATTGCATGTCACCCGTCTCCATGGCGACCCATCTGGAAGAAGAGGCGCGAGGCGCGGCACGCGACCACCCTCGCGGCGGCATTAATCTCTCTGAGTCGAAATTGGATTTTCGGCTTAATTGTCATTTCGTGTGTTTGACTCGGCTAACACTCTCGGGGAGAGGCTCCGTCTTTGTGTTTCGCATTACCCACTGTGTTCGCCGGCCGCGTGTGTGTGTGTGTGCAGTTGGTTATATGTGCTCTCACAACAGCAGGTGCCATCACAGTGAGGGAGCGTTTTAAAATGGCAGTCACTTAAAGCTCATCTCCACCTGCTGCTGCGGCACGACCAGGGGGGCGGCGACACGCGCGCTCGGCCCGACCAACGGAGGGAAATAAAAACTTGCGGCGGAGGCGCGCTCGTAATTCAAGTGTGCTATCAGCTGGTTGCGAGGCCATCTCCGGCAACACCCCTAAATGAGTTCTCGAGTCCCCCGGCGGCATGAGATGGAGCTCCGCTGATAAAGCAGCGCCCAGGGGCCCTGGGCTCTCTGCAGGTAAATCACAGTTTGTCTTGCTTTGCTCCCCGGCTGCGGGCTCGATATCAGGGGCCGGGGGAAGACGACGCGAGAGCAGGGAAGGCTGTAAAAGTCCAATGTGTGAAATTTGGCCTTAATTATGAATTTAAATTGGCAAAAGCTTAATATACTGCCCACAAATACTTTAATATAAGTGTATACTCACAGTGCGATAAAAGTAATTTTGTTTTCCCAGAACAGTTTTTATATATATTCATAAGAATATACATCGAGCAAGGGTCTTGCTCCCAGTTAGCTGCCATCTTGCGCCGCAATATTTCTAAGGAAGCCCAATGTGGACAATCCAGTCCACCTGACAGCCCGTTCTGTAATTAGAGTCCAGGTTTGTGTGGCCACCAGGCCACCATAGTTCACTGGCACGCTCAGGAGGGGGGGGAAGGGGGACTGAAAAGTTGCTTCATTGCCGCAGGGCAGCAAAGACAAAGTCTGTCTATTTGGTGTGAAGCACAGATGTTTACAAATGCAGTTTCCTTCCCCCTTTGGATTTGCATTTGTGCGTAAGTGGCTTCGTTGACGTTGCTGCTAAAGCGCCAGATGCTAGCCTTGGAAAATTGTGCCGCTACTTTTAACAGCCCAAACAAATTGATTCTGAAGAAGAAATTACAGAGGACTACTTAATGCACCGCTGTGACCTTAACATCCCCCTTCCTGGAGTTGATCTCATTTGGCTCTTGCGCCTGAAAACAAATCGCTTTGCTGAAGCGTTGCGTTGCGTTGCGCTGCCAGATTCAGCGATGGCCGTTTGTCACAGGTTGCACCGGAGGGCAGCGTCACTTCATTTTTTCCTCTTTTTAAAAGCACAAACCTCTTCAGTTCTTGTGCCAGATCGACCCCATGTAACGTTAAAGTGGCAATTAGCAATTTATTTACAACGTAGCTGAGCAAAGCCTTCCATACATAAGAGTTTTTGATTAGTTTTATTTATCCAAAATCAGTGAAACTAAAACTAAACCATTTGCAAAATTGGATGCTGGTCAGTCAGTGATAGTTGTCCCTACCTGACCCTCTGCATTTAGAATTATATCTAGCATAATTTTAAGCTAATGTTAGCATTTATTTGGAGCATTTGCGTCTGTTCTCTGATGATGCAGAGCGCTTGCCCACCTTACCGGTGCTCGCTTCTCATCATTTATAACATTGGTAGGTCACTTTTCCAATTTGCGGGAGGAGGTAGAAATTCACATGCACGAACACGCATGCACGCGTGGGTGGTCCCTCTCTGTAAACAAAAAGATGGATAGAACTCAACATCCACAGACTCAGAGGGCATGTGACACATCCCTTTTCTTCCCTGACAGCTTCTTAGCATTGTACTTTGTCTTGTTAATGGGAAAATTCTTGCAGCAAGGACCTATTTTAAAGTATTTAATGTGAGTGTTTTATCCCAACACAAAGAAGAGGCCTTTACTTCTTTATTTAAATTATTCTTTTACTCTCTGTTACTCTGATTGCTGACGACTGATATGTGCAGCTGAGAAACTGAATATCCTTTGGGATAAATAAAGTATTTCTATCTATCTATCTATCTATCTATCTATCTATCTATCAATTATCTAAAACATGCACTTTAAATGTGGTAGAGACCAGAGAAACATTCTTACTTTGGGTTTGTGTTTGGTTTTTTTGTTTTTCTTCCAAAGCTCCGGCCTTTAAGAAGGTTTGACTTGGGTGCTTCCTCCAGACGGACCTGTGAAATAAATCTCACAATTGTTGGAGATGTGGCAGCTGGCGTGCCTGGTTAAGCGTAATGCATTTATATGATGCCGCACTTACTCCACCGTACTCAAGGGGACCTCGTGAAACATTCCATTGGCCGTTCCAGGTTAATACATAAACACGCTGATGAGACTCGCTTCCAGCACTTAGACAGATGGGAATGTAAAGTGAATCCGAAGTGGCCAAGAGGCAGAATACCGACACATTTGTTTTTGTTTGAGCTTCACTTCCATTCACGGCCATTCATTATTTTTTTTCCCCCTTTGTGAACTTGAATTGTGGCCCCTTTTTCTACCAGACAGTGACAAGTGTTGTTACCCCAGTGAGATACTCCACTATGAAGCCGGAGTGGAAGGAGGAAGTTCCACCTTTGTTTTGCAGCCATAACTCTCTTCTGTCTTTTTGTTTGTTTGTTTGTTTGGCGGTGTCGTCGTCCGTCCGAGGCGACTGATCTGTTCCCCTCCTCTTCCAGCGAGAGAGGCTCGATGGCGGCCCACTTTAATGGCCGGCGGTAATGGATTCCCGTTGACACCGACTCCATCACCATTAAGACATAAGCTGCTCCCCGGCTCCCCTCGCACGCGTTCTGTTTGCGCTCCCGTAATGTGCGTTTAATGACAGTGTTTAATTGTCATTCGGCGCCGCTATTGTCGTCTCTGGTCATTACTGTTGACGCCAATTATGGCTTTAATTGAATATTGGCTCGGCACACGTGCTCATTAGCCGGGTTCAGAGCGGAAGGTGGGAAGCGGAGAGGGAGACGGACGAAAGAAGTGAGTTTGACGGATGGACAAATAATGGCAGCGTTGAGTCACGGCAGCTCCTCTGGAGGATGATGATGGTGATCGTGTGAACAAACAATAGTCATTTCTGATGAATTAAACTCCATCAGAGTGGTGGATTGGTGCAGAAAAGAGATCTTTGGTGTTTATTGAATGGAAATAAAAACAGATCAGTCTCGGCATCGTTTCTTTTTCTCACGTTCACGATCAGTAAACTCACACTGCAGGTAATGAATGAATTACAACACATTCAGGTGCTGCAGGGGCCTCATTACAACATCAGCAGCGCCACAATTACGGCGCAATTCTCCACGTCAGACTGATTGTTGTTTGCCGCGGACGCTTTCCGAAACTTCTCCGTCACAGTCAACGACACTTTTAAGCTCACGGGTTAGCGTGACTGTCACTGCTTGCCATGCTGCTGCTTCAAATCAGCGCTCTCATTATTCTGGCAGGAGATTAGTTGTGTTTGTGGAACACTGGGAGGATGTTTAAAGGGGTATTACAGGATTTTTCACCGCTAGAGAGCTTAACCGAGCGCGGCGTGTAAACCAAAACAAAGACGCTATGCTATGTTGGCTAAAATTATGCTAGGCGTAACCCTTAATAAGGAGGGTCACCACCTGTTACCGGAACCTCTTTTAACATGTTGTGTTTTTAAGGGGACCACAGACGGTGACGGACCTGCCTCTGATACAGAATTCTACAGAAGTCAGTAAAAGTCAGTAGAAATAAAACTAAACCACTTCACATATTTCAGAGTTCTATGTCAGATGCAGGTTCGTCACTGATCGTTGTCCCCTTGGAAACAGAACACGGTAACAGAGTTGTGATAACAGAGTTGTGGTAACAGACTGCGGCCCTCCACATTTCAGGTTACATTGAATCTATCCAGCCTATTTACGGCTAACGTTAGCATTTATTTGGAGCACGTTTCGGGCTAATTTGCATGTGCTGTGCCACGCTTGCCCAGATTAGAGACAGTTACAACAGTGCTTAGAAGCCACAGTCCACAGTTGCCGTGGACGAGAGGAGGCGGCGTTTCACGTGCACTAACATGCACGCACGGCTGATTAATATGTGAATAATCAGCGAAAGAAGTTGGATTTGTTTTGCTTCATACGGTCATACGGGATTGGACATGCAGAGTATTTAACACAGAGGTGATCTTTTAAAAGAAGCAGTCGCTTTGATTCAAGGATTTTCGCATTGTGTTCCATAATATGTTATGACTGTGCTTTCACAACACAATCACAGTCAGCACTGTGCCAATATTGGTATTATTTTTTACTTTACCATCAGGACAGATAAACCTTCTCTCTCAAGCTTCTCCTCCCACTGAAAAAGCTCTTCCTCACGCTGCCCCCTGTGGGCTAAAATCATAAAAACATTGTTTTTTTCTGACATAGCCAGACATTAAAATAGAAATTCAAAACCGACTATTACACCCAGCAAGGCCGCGAGGTAGAGAGGTGTGACAGGAAAGTGACTTTCTGCCAGCATGTGTGTGTGACTTTGTGACAACACACACGCACACGCACGCACACACGCACGCACACACACACGCACACACGCACACACACACAATGCTCCTGCTGCTCACGGAGCCATCGCAGTGAATAAGTAATGGTTCCAGCTGGAGTTCGAGAGCCGCTACCTTTTTGATGCCCCTGCTGCCAAATATAGAGACTCGCCACTCGAAAGCGGAGAGAGTGATTGCGTAACAAACTGACCTCCACCTCTGGACATCCCGCCACCAGCGTACTGCGCGTTCGGCTCGGTGTCAACCGGGGTTTGCCCAGCTTTCATCATCTGCCCTGTGCTGGGACTCTGACAGTGCAGTGTGTGTTTGACTCTGTGGCCGCCCCGTGCTCAGCACTCCCGCCCACAATCCCTCTTGGCTCTGTCCACCTCTCACATCAGTCACCCGGTAGAGCACTAATGTCACCGCTCAGCTCCTGCTCTGGTGAAAAGACATTTACAGCTGTGCATAAACGCACACTGTATTGTGATGCTGTGACAACAAAGAGGCAACTGGAAATCAAAATAATCACCGGTCACGACCAGCAGAGCAATGTTTTCAATATGATGCCTGTAGACGGCCAGGTAAAAGTGGGACTAATTGCACATTTTTAGAGGGGAGGCTGTTCTCACTTGAACTCCTGGCCAAATTTCCCAAAGCATTTTTCACTTTTTCTGTCATTTTTTCTGGGGCAGTTCTCAAAACTCTCAAAACGAGGCAAAACAGGAAATTATTCAAATTTTGATTTTGCTCACGTCGTTTAGCTCATTTAGTGCCCCGAAGCTCTGTCTCTGGTTAATATCGCAATTTACAAATACTTTCAGAAAGCGTGCATTTGTTGTACATTTGTCAATTTTCCGATTTTTTTAAGCGTGCAGAATGCTGTGGAATCAGTGGTCTCTTCCAACATGGCTACGTACCATGCTAGCCGCCAAATTTTGCCTACATCAGTGAGAAAATGGTACCTGGCAAAATGGCTCTTTTTTTCTCTCATCAAAAATGCCATCTTTTTTTTTCTTTTTTAAGTCCATCCATCCATCCATCCATCCATCCATCCATCTTATATACCCGCTTATCCCTATTCAGGGTCACAGGGGTCTGCTGGAGCCTATCCCAGCTGTCTTAGGGCGAAGGCAGGGGACACCCTGGACAAGTTGCCAGTTCATCGCAGGGCCACATAGAAACAGACAACCATTCACACTCACATGCACACCTACGGACAATTTAGAATGTTCAATTGACCTCACATGCATGTTTTTGGAGTGTGGGAGGAAGCCGGAGAACCCGGAGAGAACCCACGCAGACACAGGGAGAACATGCAAACTCCACACAGAAAGGTCCCAGGCCCGGGCCCCGGAATCAAACCCACGACCTTCTTGCTGTGAGGCGGCAGCGCTAACCACTGCGCCACCGTGTCGCCCCTCTTTTTAAAATCCTGAGTGGAATTTCAAATGGCTGTTAATAACTTCCTTTTTTTGCGAAGTGAAAACGAGTCTCTCATCGGCCACTTTATTAGGTACCCAACTAGCCTTGAAAGACCAAACATGCTTCATTTTACGCCAGATCTGTTTTCAGCTGACAATGGAATAAAATCTGAATATTGATCTAATTACTTGAGTAGACTGCGGGAAAATGAACACGCCTCATTGGACAATGACAAGCATACACCGTGGTTTGAGTTAAAGGTGAAGTGTGTAATATTTGGAGATTTTGACGAAGAAACAGCGCCATCAAGTGGTTACATTCCAGATTGCAGGGTCTTTCACCCTCCTGAGCTTGCCAGTGAACTATGGTGGCCTGTGCTTCCAAACCTGGATGCCTCGCTCACCTTCTTCTTCTTCTCCTTCGTTGGTGTATTTGAAGAAGCGTTCACCCTAAACACGAAACGCACTCTTCAGGCAGGCTGGCAGCTTGACATCACACCAGCTTCCTTAAAAATATGGCGGTGCATGATAGCAACGGTGGCAAGACCCTTGCTATGTGTATGTTATTATACCTGTATAAACATGATAACCGTTCCAAGGGTCAGAAAAACCACATGGCTTTTATTGTACTGCGAGTATGCACTTTTATTAAAGTCCTTACGTCAAGTCACGTGCACTATATTAAGCTCTTGCCGATATAAAAATCATAAATCAAGCCAAATATTACACACTGGACCTTTAAATGTGACGTGACAGCTGGCACATGAAAGCTGTTGTAAAGCCCCAGCATTAAATATCAACGAGAAAGCACAACATAACATAACTCCTGCAAAAAGGCAGCATATTACATACGCTGTAAAGACATCTCCTGTACGTCTACTTGCCTGCAGTATTCCCTTCTCCTACCACTAGGTGTTGCTAAATTCCCCCTCCCCCTCCTCCAGGCCTTTAAGTCCTTACAAAGACAACACAGTCAGTCAGCAGGCTTCCTCAGGCCGCCGTCGTCGACTGTCGTCGTGACCATTACACCTGACTGAGCGCAAGACTTAGCAGCAGGTAAATTTGCCTCAGCACCCGCCGGAGCATTTAGTCAAATGAATCGGGGATTTTCACCCCGGCGAAGGACGTTTTTGTTTACCGTTCGCCGCGTCCCTTATCGAGCAGTGCGTCACGGAGGCTGCCGGCGACGGCGCCGGGTAAACAAGCGAAAACACTCTCGTCTCACACAGACACACACGCGCGTATCGGCTTGTTCAGCACACGAGGTGAGTGCGCCTCGGTCCAAATGGATGAAATCTAAAAGCAAACATGCACATTTGCATGCGTATCCTGAGCTTTAACGTGATGCCTTCCTGCGGCTTTTCACTCTTCCGGAAACACGAGTTTTCCACGATCGCTGTCATTCCCAGCCCCCTGCGGACGCTGCGCTAATGTTTTGTGCTCCTGAGCTGGTGAAATCACGCTCGCTGCACATTAATATGATGTATATGGCCTCGCGCGCCGCTGCACTTTTCCCACCGGCTGTGTGCCATTATCGCAACGCTAATGAAGAAGACGCTCGGCCGGCTGCGGGATCGTTAAAGTGAGGGCCGTTCAAAGAGGAGAGGAGTTGGGCGGAAGAGGCCGGCGTCTGGACGTTAACCTGAAATGAGATTCAGAAGAAGAAGAAGAAGAAGAGGAAGAAGAGAAAGGAAAAAAAGAAGAAAAAAAGTGTGAAATTGAGGCAGGGAGGGTGTTTGCTCTGCTCAATCCAACAAGAGTGGTAAATGTGTTCCTATTCCCTCCCTAACGAGAGAGCACTGGCAATATTGTCACTGCCTGGAGCCAGAGAGAGATGGAGGGATAGTGTGTGTGTGTGTGTGTGTGTGTGTGTGTGTGTGTGTGTGTGTGTGTCCCAAGGGGAATCAGTAGCATTGGAAAGCTGCGGATATACATCATGTTTTTTTTTTTGTTTTTAGCCCGATATTGCCGGCGCCCTGTTCTGATTTAGATACCGATGCGAACTTTTTTTTTTTTTTTTTTTCATTATCTCAAAAATGCTGACAAAAACAAAAAGCAGATTCCGGAGCGGACGCAGGGATTCACGTGTCTCATAGCTGAGACGTCGAAAAGCATCATCTCGCTCCCCCTCACACACACACACACACACACACACACACACACGCACACACACGTATTCACGCAGGGTGTGTTCTTGAAGACTGCTGTCAACCTGAGTCCCGCAGTTATTCATCAAAGCCTCTGCTCTCCATCCTCAACCCCCCCCCCCCCCCCCCCCCCCACCCAACCATCGTCTCCGCTCCTCCGTCTCTGGCGGTGCAGACACTGACCCGATGATGAATGGGACAGGAGCTAATATGACAACGCTTCCCACCACCCGCGTTCTCTCTGCGTCACCCTCTAAGATTGGGGGTAAAATTGCAAAATATAAATAAATAAATGAATACAACCTCGCAACGCAAATCTTGCCCGATCCATCTTCCGAAACCTCCGAGGAGGTCTTTCCAGTCGGCGGTCACGCGACGCATCCGACTTGGCGTGCGGTCGGTTGAGCTGGATGAAAAAACAAAGAGAACACCGATCTCTGATCTGAAGGATTTTCATGACGTTGAGCAGCTTCCCCTTCGATTGTGATGAGAGGGGGGAGCGGATTGCCGCAAGCTGCATTTAAAAACCACAGAAGAAGAAGAAGAAGAAGAAGAAGAGTGCGGAAAGACCACATGGGGGCAGTGACCTGGGGGGCCGAGCTGCTGCTAAGAGTCCAGAGAACAGAATAAAGGACCGGCGCTGAAAGCTTTCTTCTGGTGAAGGAGATGTTTCTTCTGGACCTCTGATTTGTTGAAACAAACCCAGTATGTTTGGAAACCCTCCCCTGGGCATTCCAGGTTCCCACTGAGCTCTAGGCTACAACTAGGCTACTAGCTAACACAAAACACTAAAAGGTGTCCACAAACTTCTTAAAAAAAAAAAAAAAAAAAAAACTTCTTCAAAAGGCCCCACGTTTCAAGCAGCCGCGGGCCAAAGTGAGCTCGCACAAAAATCAGCTCAGTCAGCAAAAAGTGACACGGATTACCACAGGATTTGAAGATGAAGATAACTTCAAGAGCCGCCCGCACAAAACTGCTTCTTTAGCTGAATTCTTTAAAGGGGCTCCTAATAGGAATTCAATTACTCTGCACATAATAACTTGATAAAAAAAAAAAAAAAAAAGCGAGCTAACTGCAAGGAAGGAGGGCGGAGTCGTCTCAGAGGACTTCCTCAGTGGAATAAAAGGTAATTGTACATTTTTATTCATGAGGGCAGGTTTCACGACTCGGGATCAGGTATACATGAAAGAGAGCGAACCAGCGGCGATTTCCCCATCACGCACTGCAGTCTGCAGCTTATGAAGCGTTTAAAACCTTGTCAGTAACGATCCGGGACGACTGGATCTTTATCACCAGTGACTCGGCACCATTCAACACACTCACGCTGCCTCACTCGTTCCTTTAAAAAAAAACAAAAAAAAAAACAACGGAACTGCGGCACTTCCTTCCTGCTGTGCTGTCAGGTGGGAGCGTCCCCTCAGCACTGGGCGCCAGGCCTGGACGTGCGCGCGCGTGAGTGTCCTTGTGGCGCTGAGGGTTTCTAAGAAAAGATGCTGACGTCAGAGCACGCGCACGCGCACCCACAGACAAAGACACACACACACACACACACACACACACATCCACGCGGCCCTCTGCCCATCTCCCCCCCCTCCTTGTGTCCCTCCTTGCGAGGACGCTCCCTCTACCTGGTGCCAACGCTTCGTTGGGGAACCACTTACGGAAATAAGCTGCCGCTGTCTTCCTGCAGTCACCAGCACAGAGCTCAACCTGACCTGGGACACTGCCGATACATGTGCAATAATATAGGTGCAGTTATTGTGCATGAATGTTTATGGCCGGTACGTGTACAAGAATTTCAGTGTAGTTATTGTGTTGTGAATGTTTATGGACTTGTGGATGTTTATGGACTCTTTTATGTCAATTGTTTTTATGTCAATTGTTTTACTGTTTTGGGGACTATGGATGAACTTTAGCCGCAGTGCTAAGTCTGGCGTATTTACAGCGAGTGCTCAGGTACTCAGTGTTCATATGCACGCTCCCATCTAAAGAAACTTATGAATAAATAAATAAAGATTCTATCTCCTGCTATCTTGCATCTATGCCCCAGAAAGATAATACAGCATCCTCAGGAGAGATATGAGAAAGTAGTTAATATTTTCAGAATAAAAGCATATAGTCATTTCAGCTGAGATGGATGCAAGGTGTGTGGATTTCAAATCAGGAGATGTATGGGTGATTTGGGGTCAAAACCCTCGTGAAATAATTATCATATTTATATCCACTGCAAGTGTATATGTTTTTTTAACACGCAGCCCCAAGGTCGGACGTGTTGTGCACTCAAAGATGATACACTGCGGGGCTTTGTTGTGACCAGTGTTGATTTGACTTCCTGTTGTCCTTCAGTGGTCTCCAACCAGCCTGACCTCTGACCCTGTTTTCTCACACACAGATGTCACTCACCAGATATTTTCCCTTTTTTAATTACCTGATGGGAGTATTGAAATGTGTCTGATACATTTGGTGGCTGGACGTGTTGTGCCTTCAGAGACGCTACACTGCAGACCTTGGTTGTAACCATTGGTTATTTGAGTTCCTTTTGCCCTTCTGGGGTCTCCAACCAGTCTGACCTCTGACCCCTGACATCAACAGGGCCACACAGATGTCATTCCACATATATTCTCTTTTTTTTCTAACATACAAGGTGGAGGTTTTGTGAGTTTCAGATATGCTGTTCTGCAGACCTTGGTTGTCACCAGTTGTTGCCTTTCGATGGTCTCCAACCAGTCTGACCTCTGACCCCTGACATCGACAAGGCATTTCCCTTCATACAACTGTGGCTCACTGAAGATTCTCTCTTTTGGGGGCTGTTCACTGTAAACCCTGGAGACGGCTGTGATCCCAGTAGATCAGAAGCAGGTTGTCAAACACTCACCACCAACAACGGCTGACGTTCAGAGTCGCTTCAGTGCACTTTCCTCCATATTCTGATGCTGCTTCGAACCCCAGCAAGTCATCTTCACTGCGTCTACGTGTCTAAATTCATTGAACTGCTGCCATGCGATTGGCTTATCAGCGACTCGTGTTAACGAGCCATTGCCCATCTGACCGAATAAAGCGGCCGGTGTCAGTCGATGCTTGTGCGGCGAATTACCGCTCAGGTATCGAGCGACGAAGGTGAGCGCCCGGACTGTCCAGTCACATCAGCCTTGGAGTTGAAATGCACTTTCAAGGACGAGCGGACCAAATGTTCACGTCAGCATGCTCTGTCCATCGCAGGGCGGCAGCACGCATGAGCGTTTGCACCTTTCTGTATGTGTGTGTGTGTGTGTGTGTGTGTGTGTCTTTGTGAGTACGACGTGTCTTTCAGTACAGTTGACATTGCGCAAGGACTGGGGGAGATGAGTTGAACAGGTTCAGCTTGGCATCAGGGGCCGACTTCTGTGAGGAGACGCGTTTTATTGCCTTGGTATGGCGCTCTTGACACTACTTTCACTTTTCTGTCCTTTTCCAAAAATCATCCCCTCCACCGGACTCATGAACCGAGTGCCCTGTCCTTCTGTCGGCTTTGCCTTCAATGCTATTCAGACTTTCCCTCCCTTTTTTTATGCGAGTCTGTGCGCGCAATTTCCATTATAATTCCTCAATTTATATCGCCCGTGAACCTCTTTTATCTTCATACGCATGACATAACCATAAATATTCCACTACCACACACACACACACACACACACACACACACACACAAACTGGCTATGTAATTAAAGTGTTCCGGGGGCAGTTTGGGGGGCTCGCTGTGAGAGGAGACCAGGAATAAGTGAGCGATAATAGCACTTCAAAGCGGCGGCAGACCAACTCATTCCCCCCGCAGCCTCAGATGGATTAAGGTCACTTCAGGCCTGTTTGTACCCCCTCCGTCCACCCTCCTTCATTTCCAGTGCGGGGATGCTGCTCAGAAGCAGGAAAGTCAAACTCTGGCAGCCAAGTCGAATTAATCAGCCCAAACTCACACCAAGCGATGAGGACATTTGTGTGAAAGTAATGATTTAATCCAATTTGGGGTTAATGTGCTAAGTGTTTTTTTTTTTATTCAATCTGCTTAAGTGGCACTTTGAGCTCACTTTATCACAACTACATCTTGTATGGCCTTATTAGAAAGCAAACTATCCAGCAATAAAAAAAAAAAAAAGAAAAAACAGAAATTGGCATTGATGACAATGAGCAAAGCTGCTTGGTTGAGATACAATGGATATTATATGATAAAAAAAACAAAAAACTTTTAATTACCAGGCAACAAACAAATGTAACATGTGTGTGTATGTTAATAACTGTTGCCATCAAGTGAACAATTGAAGCCATCTAGTGAAGCAGGAAAAGGCAGGAATGTTTTTAAATGAAAAGGTTGTCCATGCACGCATAAAAACCTTGCACAAAACACCAGAGAGCACTGCAACACCCACACAAGGCATAAAGACTTTTATATGGCAACAAGGGACAAGGGAGACAGGTTCAAGTATCCACTGAAGCGCCAGTGAAGATCTACAGAGTGCCTGGGGGAAAATAAATACAGCAGTAAAACAAAAAGTGAACTTGCAAAAATTACAAAAATTGCTCCCCCGTTTTTGTTCAATTAACATTTCTTATCATTTTCAAAACAAACCTTGCAACACTGCTGTATTGCTAAAATTTTTAGTTGTGCAACCTCCGTCGTGCCGAGCTCCAATCTAAAGCATTTTTGGTCTTTATTTGATCTGGAAGGAAAGCAGGAAGGAAATTAGATGCAGGAAGTGGCGCCTAGCCTAGCTGCTGCTAATGAGACTAGCTTGGACCCTGCGGAACCTGCGCTTTCACCATAAGTGGGTGGAATTTTGGCATTAAAAGAAGAAGCACGTTTCAAGGTGGAGATAATGTTTCTTCGGCGTCCTGCTTCGCTGCCCTCGGCAAGTGTTTAATCAAACACTGCCGTGCATCGCGGCTAATGGCGACACTTGGGACATGCCATTTCTGTAACCACTGGGGAACCCCAAGCTGTTACGTAATCAACTGCCAGTAATAAAGGAGACTTGTCTTTGAACTTGATGGGCAAACTCTTCTTTCAGTCCCCTTCCAAGTCTGTTTTTGAATGGCTTTTTCTGCTAAAAACGCTTTTTATACATTCTTTTCCAAGTGGATACATAACAGAAATAACAGTTTTAGATCTTTTGCCATACCAGGACAAGTCAAATGTATTTTTTTCATGGTATATGCATAATTATCCACAACATCTTTAAACCCACTACCATCATTATGCTTTCTTCAGTTACCTAATAAACAAACCCACCCTTGCTAACACCTTGTTTGCATAAACTCTCTTTCAGCTCTGATTTACAGTGAGTCCATCAAAAACCTGTATGACATGCCAACTGCGCAAGGACAACACGGACATCCGCCATAAAGCCATAAACTGTTGTGTTACCAACTTGGCTGCAAGGCACGCTGTGCAAACTGACTTCACCATCTGTACCATTTGCATTGCAAATGAATCTCGTTGCGTCTTTAATGTATCCAAACTTTACACGACACAAGACCGGAATATAAAGCGGACGATGAAAACGTGGCCACAGAGGGTGAATTATGATAACCGTTAACCCTGCATAACCACGCAACTGTGGTTCACCTGTGAGAAGGTCACCCAACAGCGACCCCTGTGGCGGGTCGCGAGAGCTCTCCGCCGCTAATCTCCCGCCAAACGCATTAACCTCGAGAGGGAAGTTCCTGAAAACACATAAATCTCAACGCCGCCGTGGCCCTCGGAAATGAACGATGGGCCAGACAACGGGCGAAGGCGAAGGAGCGTCTGGGAAAACCGGAGGAGAGATTTCACTCCTCTCAACCCCGGCTGAGTGATAAAATTGTCAGCGGCGGAAGTGGAGAGATATGACTGTCGCCTGGAATAGTTCTCCCGACCTTCGTCTGGAGGAGAGCGTGGAGAAGCAGAGGGCAAAAATAAATAAACAAATAAATAAATAAACTAATAAAAGCAAGAGGCCCCTCCGACTCTCCTCATTGGAATGAAAGAGACATTAAGGGTCCCCTGTTTGGAATGTTAATCGCGTATCGATCTGTGTAATCTATGGGCGACTCTGGTCCCCGGGTCCCTATATGTGTGGCCACTGAATGTCATTGTGCCACACTGCGGGAGAAAACGGCGGCCGTATCTCATCCTTAATGAGGTTGCGCGTGCACTGAGAAAGAGCCCAATTCCCTCCCTCGCTGATGGGACGCGTCTCCTCTGTGTCCTTTCAATGCTGCACACAGGGGCAGCGCTGCTCCGATTGGGATCAGGAATAAACAGGTGTTTAATTTTATCAGCCATTTGGGACCCATATGCAAATATATTTTTTTTGCCCAGCGAGGTTGGCTGCTTTGTTCTCCAGCACTCAGGATGGATTTCCTGTTTATCTCGGCCTTCGCCCTCGTTTCCCTCCTTTTTTTTTAATGTTTATAGAGCAGTTATTTCATGGTTTATGGAACAGATGGATAACCTCAGATTTACACATCTGGTTGAGAAAGCCGGCTCCTTGCTTGTTATTTTTATTTGATATGTTGGTCAAGGCCAGGTGGGAATGTGCTGACTGAAGAGCAGAGACGATTTAGTGTGTCGGAGCATCAGAGTCTGGCCCCTCTTCAGATCAATTCAAGCATTTTTATACTTTCAGTTTGAGACTTGAAACCAGGTTATAAAAAACTTTTCCTTTTTCTACTTCAAGACCCACTTCAAGTTATTGAAAAATATATATTGAAAAAAATCTTTCAGCAGATCATTATATTTCATCATGGACTCTAATGTAATAGCCTCAGATGATGGATTTATCCATCTGTTTGCAGCGTCCTGCAGAAACACTGCCTGTGTTGGCAGTGTTGACTGTATTGTGTCTTCCACATATTTGGAGAGAGACAAAACAGAGAGGGCAGTATAAAATCACAAACAATTAGTGCCTTTGTGACCTCACAAAGGGCCAATTTCCACAACTGCGTGCAAAATTGCTACAAGGCTAAAACATAGTGCTTACATAAACAGTCACTGCCGATGTTTAGAAGGCTTTTTCATTCAAGTTTCCAGACCGGTTTGGCTCATCTGCAAGATAAGATGACCAGAGAGTAAAAAAACAACAGCTTATTCCCAACAGCACTTACCAGAGGCATTTTAAGTGACTGAGGCTACACCCACAAACCATACACTACTTCCTAAAATGCTCCAATAGCAATAACACATGCACAATATTGATTATAAATACCAAAATCAATGCCATGTATTATGTATTATGTTCAATGGATTTTCTTTTTTTTTTTTTTTTTTGCCTTACTGGTCTTCCCATTGCGACGAAATGAGCTGCAAATGTGGTGAATCAGTCCATATGAGTGCATCCTATTCAGATTCAGCACAATCAGATTAATGTACTCATTTGAAGAAAAAAAAAATGCAAATAAATATATTCATTACTTTTGTTCAGACCGCATTTGTTATTGTGGTCTCAATTAAATAAACGAATATGTCATGATTCCCTTTCAGACAATTCGATGTATTTCTGAATTCAAGGCAAATCAGTTGTACTCGAAACAGGACAACATCCACACACAGCAGCTCTCACTGGAAACATTTTCATGTCTGGGCTGTCGTGTTGGATGATGGGGGCAGCTGACATGATGAGGATTCCAGTTGAGTTCGGATGGTGTGTGTGTGTGTGTGTGTGTGTGTGTGTGTGTGTGTGTGTGTGTGTGTGTTTGAGGTGGGGAGGGGGAGTGAGAGACAATAGGAGATAGAATGAGGGAGGGAGGGAGAGAAAGTGCGTGTGAGCGAGACATTAGGATGCGCGCGCCGCTTTACGCGCCGCCACTCCAACTCTCCGCGTGGAGTAAAAGCTCCTCCACGCTCGATCCCCGGTGCACCTCTGGTCCTTGGGCTGCTTTGAATCTGATTTTTTGGTGTGACCACCACGTCATCCTTTCCCTCCTCCTCCTCCTCCTCCTCCTCCTCCCCCCACTGTTGCGCCTCTGCTGCTGCTGCTGCAGCTGCAGCTGCAGCTCTTCCAAGTTCAGGTGAGCGGCTGACTCGAGCCTCGTCGGCTGCAGCCAGCCAGTCAGCCAGTCAGTCAGTGAACCGCCGAGCCTGGATGCCCGCAGCATCAGCAGCACCATCCCGGCTGATGGGATCATGATCTAAATGGGCCGCGCAAGATGTGAAGCCCCGCTCGAAGACGCAGCAGCAGCAGCAGCAGGAGCAGCAGGAGCAGCAGGATGGCCAAGGCTCGGTTCTCTGCGGCGGCGGCGGCGGTGCTGCTGCTCCTGGCGGGCTTTCTGTCGGCGTCCTGCGTTCGTGCCGGTGAGTTGTTGTTGTTGTTGTTGTTTTTCTTTCTCTCTGTCTCCGTCTCTCCCCAAACCACAGGTTGGCACACATAAACATAGGTTGCACACATGCACGCACGCAACCCCCGCTTGCCGCTTCCTCGCACCGCAGATCCCGTCGCGCTACGTTGTGTTCGTTTGCACGACAGCGTGACGCGACACATGGGTTTGATCTCCGCACATCAGCGAATCTGCGCTGTGCAGACAAATGCAGACACAAGTTGGTGTCACGCTGCATGGCTGCAAGACTTGAGTTGATGCGACGCTTGCTCGACGTTTCACCTCCATGTGCGTCGTGATGTTTTTTTTTTTTTTTTTTTTAAACTGGAGTGTATGTGGATGGAGAAACATCAGCTTTTGCTTGTGCAGTGCAGGGTTTCAAAAATATCGACAATGGGGAGGAAAACACCAGGCTGTTGTGATGATTCGACAATGATCGCTTTGCTCAGTGGGGTGAACAGGTTCAGCTTTTCAAAAAAATTGGATTTGCTCTATTTCTTTTGCCTTATCAGCTTATCTCGAACGTTTTTAAATATGGTTCATAGTAAAAAAAAAAGTTTTAGATGGTTTTTTATTCTGATTTCATGAGAAAAATATTTACTATTAATTGGCTCTCTCGGTCACCTGCCAGGAATTCAGATTCAACTGAATTAATCAAGCAATGTGATCTTGAACTTCTTGCTGTAACACCAGTTCTTGGCCTTTGGCAATAGTAAGAGAACATTAATCAATTAGGAATCATCATATTATGCACATTGGATAACATCATCTTCTTCACATGGTATTGCAGGTGGGTGGGTTTATTCATGAACAACATCCATCTCCAGCCTCAGATCTTGGTTAAACCCGCGTGCCAACGATAAGCTCAAAGATGACAGACAGTCCCTTTGTAAAGCCGAAAGCTCGGCGATAAGATCATGCAGGATTTATCTCCAGCCTCCAGATATTTGATATTTGGCTTCCTGAGCCGGGAGATGAATGGGATTTTAAGAGGGAATTTTGAGATTCTGCATCAGTAGCTCTCTGGCGGCAAAACGGCTTAAGAATGGGCGTGAATCATCCTCGCTCGCGTATTGTTTCTGGCGAGCGCTGGCGGATAAACAGTGAGTCGTAACAGTGTATCACACACAGGACTTGAACGCACACCACCTGCTCTGCATCGACAAACAAAATTGCCTTTGGGAGCCACTTGCAGAGTTCTGGTTCTTATTGGCAGTGATTCGCCAGTTTTCTGTGACTTGCCTAAGTGATTGTGTTTGCAAAAACATAAATAAATGAAAGGGAAACTATGGGATACATCCTTCCCCCCAGTAATATTGTTCAGGTCCTTTGAGCAAGTCAGAAGACCAACGTTCAATATTTGCAGAGAGCTGAAACAGAAAAAGGCTGCCTTCACTGCTCCTATAAGCTTTTGTGTAAATGCAGAGAGCTGAGGTTGCATAATGGGAGGGAAACCATGTCAACTCAATAATTAGATAAATAAGTGTTTGCACAGAAGACCTGCTGCAAATATTTGTCAAATCTATACAAATATTTAAAAAGCAGACTAGAGTCTCTGCCTTGTTCCTGTATTTTGCAAGTAAATTAATTCGATGCAATGCCAAAGACGGCCACTAGGTCAAGCTAACAACAAAAATGTAGGGCTGTTTTATATAATGTGCTTGCTTTTGTCTGGTTGATATGGGTGTGTAGTTGAGCATATTAATCGGTTGAGTCGTGTTATTTTGTTGTCTCAACTGTAAAAGATAATTTATATGGATCAACAAATTATTTAACAAGGCTTGACAACTGTTTTAAATTAGTTAAACTATTTAAAAAAAAAAAAACCAACAACATTTTCATCCCTTGGTTATTATTTCCGCCTGTGTTTCCCGTTTCTCTGTCTCTATTATTGAATCTGGAAGAGAGTGGAGGGGTTGATGGACACGTATAGACTGGTGGTGACTGAAGGTGCTTTACTGCTGCTGATTTTTTTTTTTATCTTGATTTTTTTTTTTTTTTTTATCTAGCATTTTAAACTATATGTCCATGACGATAAGGAACCTTTTGTCACTGCAAGACTGACAAAACTGTTGTATCGCTACAATGTCACAATGTCTTCGACAAACCAAGCCAAGAGTTCTGCATGGCGAGCATTGAGCCAAAAAAAAGAAAGAAAAAAAAAAAAAAAACTGGCATCAGCTTGACTGCAGTAAACTTAAGGAGGGCAGCAGCTTTTCTTTTGGCGAGCCGTGGTGCCAACAGAGTGACCTTTTTTTCCATCAAGTTTCACACTTCATTCCATCATTCCGTGGTTAAAGTATACAAAGTCCAAGCGCACCTTGGACGAAGCCCACTTTCAAGGATGAAAGTCGTCCAGGTGACTGTCAGCGTTTTTCGCTGAGGTGTTCCAAGCTGTACCACCCAAGTTGTTTAAATCATTAATTTCATTATATATCTACAGTGGCGTGTCAGCACATGTCACACGTGACTTTCTCTTTCTTTCACTAACCTCAGTGATGGCCAAACAGAGACAATTATCCCTATTTTGTGATGTCACAAAGGGCGGTGATACCTCTTACTGGTTAGCGACATCACCCAATCACCCCCAGCCAGATCCCTTCCTCTGAGAGGCAAAACAAACACACACGTTTGCACAGACCTGCAAATACCCATCATGCATTTGTCATGGTCACTGACTCTTCAACAGTTAAGAGACGAGAAACACAGAGGCAAGATGCGATCTTATCCATCACGAAAAACGCAGTGCCGGATACCGAAACAGAGGGGTTTTCCTCTTGGCCGGGTATTGGAATCAGTTGGCTGCGTGACAGAGGAAACACATCTTCATGAGTCACACTTTAATGAGATGTGCGGGGGCGAAAGAAGAAAGGGGAGCGATGGGCGAGTGTGCAACTCTGAGGCGGAGGCGGACGGTGTTTCTCCTTCTCGGGAGGAACGCCGAGAGATCCATGTCTTGTTCATTAGAGCAGGTATTAATGGGGGCAATAGGAATAAAGTGTGGGAGGAGAGTGGAGCTCATCTCGCGGATGTATTACAAGGTGTAATACTCATTAGCTGTCTTTTGTGATTTGTTCCCCTCCTCGAAACGTGAGTCAGACGCGACGCTGTCAGCTCCGCTCAATGTGACCATCAGAGAGATCGAGGTCAACTCCGCCGTGGTCACGTGGGAGATCTTGGAGGGAGACCCCGTCATTGGATTCGCCGTCACACAGCAGGTACCCTTGTGTTTGTCGGAATAAAATGCCTACACATGGACTAAGGTTAAGTCTGATTTTTGGGGGATTAGGATTTTTTTTTTATTCACGAGAACCTTTAGGATCGTGGTCTCAATCCAAAGTTTATTTTCAAGATAAAAGATGGTTTGATCTTCACAGCCCCCTATCAGAGATCAGGAGCAGCATGTAGATGCTGGTGACTCACTCAGTGCATTTATATGCACTTTCGATAATTGGGATATTGTGCTCCTCTGATGATGAGCACCGTTTTTTCAAAACACACGTAAACACCTTAATCTGATTAGAAAACAGCAAAATTGGAGTTCTCAAAATTGGGGAAAGAGACATTGTTTAATCGTACTCCAAACAAATTCCCTTCTCGTGTATACTGAGATATACCAATCAAAATTAGAGAATGCCTTCCGAGTCTTGTTCAAGATCTGCTCCCCCGGAAGTCGAAGGAGATGATGCAAAAGAGCAATGCTGTCTTGCCGACCACCATGACATCTTCGAGAACTAGCAGCACAGACTTTTGGACCCAATGGCGATTGATTCAAAAGAGTCGCGAAATGGTAGAAGTGTGGTCATACCCACCAGTTAAAATGAGAGTACAGCGCCACCTCATGTCACGGAGGCAGGCAGGCGTACCTTAGCCAATAATCTGATTATCTCCTTGGCATGTAAACTGGGAGTAAGGACAGTTCTCCAATACAATCCTTAATTGGAGAATGGCAGTTGTCTGATTAAGCTGTGCCTGTAGACGCAGTGACTGATTGTTCGTACCCTTCAACCGCTGCTCAAGAAATATAGCAGGTGTTTGAGGAAGCCTTCCCTCGTGAGAGGAAATGACTTGAGCCAGCAGTCCTTGCAACATATATCTCAAGCAGAGTCAGAGAAACACTGCCTTTTTTCCAAGTTTAATTAAAGTGGAGAAATTCCCCCGGAAGCTTTTTTTCCCAGCTGTTGGCTAAGATTTGTGTGAGTTTGTACCGTTCACAGCCTCAGGAGGAGTGTTATTGCGGAGAAGGGAAATATAAGCTTTTGCCAACAGTGGCCATGCAGTTGATAGGACATGCATGGAAATGCTCTTTGGAGTTAAAACTGTTGCCTCGAGGTACCATGGCACAGCTCGACCTGTGATTGTACTCACAGATTTTGTTACTTTGTGTCAGCTTTACACCACAAAAAACTTTCCTCCAGAGGTCTGCACTCTGGCACGCCATCCTAGAAACAGATCTGGGTGTCAAATCTACTTTAATCTTTTTGGCTTTAGAGGGGCGCTTATTTCAGCAGCAATGCTTTCCAGAGGTTGCGCCCCAATCAATGCTTCCGTTACATTTTTGGCCGCTGGCCCTCTTCTGCTCGCCCGCAGAAGAAGGATGTCCGCATGCGGAGGTTCATCCAGGAGGTGAACACCACCACGCGCTCCTGTGCACTGTGGGACCTGGATGAGGACACGGAGTACATCGTTCACGTGCAGAGCATCAGCATGGGCGGCAGCAGCCCACCGAGCGAGCCGGTCCTCTTCAGGACGCCCAAGGAGTCGGAGAAGATGGCGTCCAAGAGCCCAGGTGAGGGACGGGTCGCGCGTTTGGACTGCTTTGATGCCATGTGATTCATATGGAATGATCATGAATCATTTGGTTTTGATGATTAAAACATAGTGTATGCAATAAGGAATTAAGAGAATGACGTCACCCTCGGCCAAGATGTGGTAGCGATTGGTTGAATCGCCGGTCTGTGCAGTGTTTTGCAGTGCTAACAGCAATTCATCAATATGGAAGTCTTGGGCTTAGTCCGAAATTCAAGATAGGGTGCACTATATAGGGGATACGCCATTTTTGCAGTGGTGTCCGAATACTGAGTGAACATCAGTATTCACTATATAGTACCCACCGTGTGTCCCACAGTGCATCGCTAAACGTAGTGTACAACCGATGGCCACTGACTCGGCAATATATCCCATCATGCACTGCACTCATGCTGACCCAAAGGTAGAAAAGGCGAGAGTGTTATTTTTTTATATTTGTATGTAATACGTACATGGGACAAAAAAACACATGTATATGGGTAAATGTATTTATCTATGTATTAATTTATTTATTGTGAGACTACCGAAGTTGTGTCGTGGCCCATTGCGGTTCGCAAACACACACACTCAGACACATTCTTCCGCCTAATTAAAATTCAATGCATGCGAGAGGTTTATCCCTTTGCTGACACGGACAAATCTCCATGCAAATGCAGCCACACATGGACACATGCAACCTGCATGCGTAAACACGTTAACTTCGTGAGGGGGGAGAAAAAAACTTTCCGAGCGGCCCCTCCTCCCGCGGGTCGCCGTTATCTGGAGCAGCTCGCCGCACTTCCAATTTTATCGTGTCCGACCCAGTTAGAACGCCGGGAGCAGTAGCTTCACAGCCACATAGCGAGCGCTAAACACTCATCGGCTCCGCTAGGAAGGAAGTGGGGCTGATAAGGGGCTTTAAGGAGTCTGAGGAGTGTTTAGGCGCGAAACACACTGTAAAACGCCGGCCGTTCGTGTGTCCTTCCCGGAGTTGGGCACGTACCTCCGACTGACCTCCAGCGTTCTTCTGTCGGCCGTCAAGCTCTTTGCTTTGCCGGTTTCCACTCAAGTCGAGCGGTCCAGGGACCACTCACAGTCCATTGTTATCCGCCGCCGCAGCCGGCGAGGTGGAGCAGCCACAATCTCCATTAACGGCAAGGACTCACTTGCGGCGACACGCGATCGCGACAATGGCTCCTGTAACTTTGGCTGTTTAGGTAAAAGCAAAGCTTTTGCATCATTAAATTGAATAAATATTTAGCTAAATTTCTACCAAACTAAAAGCAGACATGCACATGCCTTGGCGGGTTCCGATGTCAAGGAATCATTCGGAGCGTCGGCATCGCTTTCACGTACTTTTGATGGACTCACACGCTGACAGCCAAGATCCACTGACATTTAGTATCGTTCAGCATCGATCGTATCACTTGCTCATCCCATTTAGCGGGAGATAAATTCAGTACAACTCAATAAATATAAAAATGTTACTTGTTCCCTGGGCGGCACTTTGAAGCAGGAAGTAGAAGTGTAAACTGTTCAAGGTTTTACTATTTAAAGTGTACTAAAAGTAGTGGTGGTGACATTCAATACAAAACTGACAGCAAATGTGATGTTGACTTTGAACTAGACTTCGGTCAGTAATAACAAGATGGTCATGTGTTTGTCCAGTTAATCATTTGTTTGCTTTGGCCAACAGAAAAAAAGTTCTGCAAATACTGTGGAATGAGATCAGTGATGAAATACAGTGGAGCACCAGTGGTCCTGAAACTCGTATAACGACAAACGGTTGAGACTTCAGAGCAGAGTAAACACATTGAAAAAACTGAACTGAAGATACCACAGCTTTAAAATGATTCCGGTGAAGCTGAGACAGCTAAAATTAGAGACCAGCCTTGTATGAAAAATGGCTCAGTCTACCTGGCTAGACCTTGGCACAAGCACGCGAGTCCCCCAGCCGGAGTAACTCACCTAAATGGTCGTTTGTCAAGAGTGGACTCTGTGCCACGGTGGAATCGGAATCTTGAGCCAGGATGTTCGGACTTTCAAATGTTGCTAACTTTAACAACACTTTGGTGTATTAATTAGCATGAAACATACACACAGGTTAAGTCGATTACAAAAATGTTCAATTCAAATTTTCCTAAATCAAAGCTTCGTTTGCTTTGATTGTTGTTGTTTGATGATCGTTCTTTCAACTGGTTTTGGGAAAAAGTGCGAATCCTTTGTCTTTTTCAAAATGTTTGTTTGATCAATCATGTGATTGTATCAAACCGAAAAAGAAAATAGTCAATAGATTAATCAATAACAAAAAGCATCAGTAGCTGCAACACTATTCATAAGCCTTCATAAATTGTTACAGATTCAAAAATGAACAGTCTGCAGTGTTCTCGTGTTGCAGTGCGTTTCCTCCATCTTTCATCAGCTGCCTCCCAGTGTGAAATTCGCCAGTGTTTTTATGCAAGCTTCCATCAGCCCCCTGATTAAACCTCTCAATCGTTACCCCTCTGCTTCCCTTCCGTTCAGACGGTAATCAGACGACTGCCGCTCAGCATCCTTGGGCAGGAAACACAAGCTGCCCATCTTTCCGTTTCTGTCTGCCCGAATCTGTCAACTCAACCCCGAGCGCTCCGACTTTCTTCATTTTAATGCTGGGCCTCGGGGTAAAACTCTTTTATTGGCGGTTATTGTGTTATTCAGGCGGGCCCCTGCTGGGCTGCTAGACTCCATTATGAGCTTCGGCTCGATGTTTTCCACATAAATTTCAATTAGGGGCATCGTGCGCGCAGACTGTATCTGCGGCGTAGCTTTAGCCGCCCGTGATGTAATAATCTGAGTCTAATCGGATTAAAGGTAGCATGCTACACGGAGCCGGCTCTTGAAAATGCGCTGTTTGCGTAAGACGCAAAGAACAGTCCGCTGGGAGACTTACACGCTCAGCGGTGCAACGGTTGACTGCTCGTCCGCGCCAGTCAGGTAGCTAATCGGTCCCACTGCCAAGTTTTGTCAGAGAGTTGCACTCAACCTGAGGTCGAAACTTTTGGCTCTGTGGCATCGCCATGGCAACAAGAGACCAGGCCGGGCCGCCAGAGGTCCCGATCTCATCCAGGAGACTGATGATCAGCACACTGGGGGATAGCTGAAATCTGCTGACTGAGAGAGCAGGAGTTGTGCTGGCTCGAATAAATGAATGATTTGAATGAATGTAGCAACGGAGAGTCTGAACTTTTTTTGGATTTGGCAACAAGGTAATGTAGTCTGATCGTATTTTTCCTAACCTGAACTGATTTAACCTTGTTATGCTATTTTAGAAGAAGCTGTCTGTCAGCTCTTGTCTTGAAACTTTTCAATTATTCATGTAAGTCAGTCTGTGAAACTGCAGCCACCGACTTGCTTCTCATGTGAAGGATGTTGTATTTGTTCAAATTCTGTGGGGAAGAAAATATATATGTATACATATATATATTACATCGGCAAACAGGTCAAGTGCAAACAGGTCATTTATCTCCATGGCTTTTAAGTTATTAGCATGACAAATGGTCGGTATTGATTTTTAAGTTGGGGTCTTCTTTATTGTTTGTTGTATAGATTTGGTTGAATCAAAAGAACCACTTCAGTTTGGTTCCACTAATTTTAATGCCACTGTTCAAAAAAAACAAACAAAAAACATGTTACCCTGTTTTAGCCCTTTGTTTACTACCTCCTAAAACTGGAGCTTTTATGGACCATTCAAATATTGGTAAGGAGACAAAAACAAGGAGGCAATGAGGTGGTCTCAGAGACACATGAGAACCACTCTGGGGGAGTTGTGACATCAAAAATGTCTGACTAAGGTGTGTTTTAGCATGCGTCCTCCAAAAAATGAAGCAATTTTCTAATTTCTGGCTAGTTCATTACCAGGCTATAGGAATGTATTGGTAGGAATTACAGGTTAAGAGAATTTTGCATAACATGGGACCTTTAGTGGTTCGCGTCCTTCAAAGATATGGGCTCCAGAGTGTTGCCATGTCATCGGTGCATACTCCTGGAAGGATGTGTAACAGAGCCTGCAGTGGAAAGCAGCGTGGGCGGTCTAACTCCAGCATTTTTTCACACCTTTAACCCAGTGATTGGTAGAGTGCAGCCCAACACGAGAGGCAGAGCCAGCGATTGGCTCTCTGCCTCCCTGCAGACCTTTGGTTTTAATTACAACGAGCAGAGTGCAGAATTCACACTCTGCTGGCCCCTCCGCCCTACCATCACCTCATAAAAAAAAAAAAAAACCTTATCTTTCGCTGCAGAAGCTTGGAGTGATGCAATGTCGCATCTCCCCTCCGGGACAATGCTCATCCTCACCGCCCAGTTGGCGCTGTGTTGATTCTGAATCATGTCCGTTCCGTGTCTCCCCTCCAGATGAGGTGACGATGGAGGAGGTCGGTCAGGCCGCCCAGCTGAGGGCCGGCGAGCTCATCATCATCGTGGTGGTGCTCGTCATGTGGGCAGGTAGGTCTTCCTCTTCGCCATGGCACATCCACCTCGGCGGGAACCCACACGGACCCTCCGAGTCGGGGGGGAAGATAAGCTCTCCCACTGAAGACCCCCCCCACAGAGAGAATAGTCTTGTAGTTTTGTCGGGATTAAATTGCAAATGGGAGGTAAAGTCCGGAAACGGTAGCAAAGACTTTAGTAAAAGCTGGAGCAATGTTTCCAAAAAGGAAAAGAAAAATGTTTGGACTGAGATTCTTGGCTGCGGAACCAAAACATGTCCTGCCACCTTAACGTGAAGACATTTTGTTAGTTATTACGCCCGGATTGACTCTTGCCTGCCATGTTGGAGTTAGCAATGAGAGAATCGCGCTGCCGAAGCACTTGGTGGTCTTAACGCAGACTCTGTGTAACTACCCTACCCTCCAACCGATGACCGAACTTTAAATGATTATAATTAGAAAGGAATGTCTGTTGCCGCTGGCACATTTCTCTGCATCACGGGCACAGTAACAATTGCAAATGTGTATTCTCACAATTTAAAAAAAGAGGCATTATGATAATCAGGTTGCACCAGGATTATTGTGCAGTGTTCCGGTGAAGTGAGCAACATTTGTAGGCGCTGTAAGTCGAGAGATCATCTCCACACACAAGAGGCGCAGCCTGATGGGTTTGTTCATTTAAACCCTGCTTAAGCCTAACAGGAGTGAGGATGCTTCGTGATTGCCATGAAAATAAAAAAAGAAATGCTTTTAACTATTGTGCGAGGGGAGAGGGTGCAGTGGGGGGAACAACACCATAACTGAGCCATCACATCTTGAGAGGAAGAAAAGAAGATGGGGGGAAAAACAACAACGGAAAACTGTGTTTCCCTTCCCACCCCCCGCTTTTAATTGGGCCTTTGGGGGCCTCGCTCGAGGATATCGCAGCTCCAAGCAGCCGCCGTCCTCTTTAGCGTCGCCATGATCAGACGAGTGGAGGCTGACATAAGCAGAACGAAGGCGGCTGAAAAACATCCAGACCGGATCGGCTCCCACGCCTGAACCCTGCACGTGCTCCTGCCGCGCCTTGAATTATTCCCTTTCTTCTTGTTCTGTACTTGTTCTCCAGCTCTTCCACCCCCCTGCCCAAGTTTTTAATCTTATGGGCTGAAGGCAGGTTCCATGTGACTGTCTCCATCGTCTTTACGCTTAAAACCACGGCGGGGGCGGGGGGAGAAGCAGCAAACAACAGCAGCGCTTGAATACTTGAACGTACACGTGTTTCGCTTTTTATTTGTGGATGAGCAGAGTTAAAGTGGGAATGCACAATTTTCACTCATGCGAGGAAAACGTTGCGCCGACACCTAACACTCTAGTTTAGTTTTTATTTATACGTTAAGATAAGACTAAACCAGCTACGTGTTTTTGTAGAGTCATGTACTGAGCCGATTGCTTTGTCTTTCCCTCAGGGGTGATTGCCCTGTTTTGTCGTCAGTATGACATCATCAAAGACAACGAGCCCAACAACAACAAGGACAAAGCCAAGAACTCCTCGGAGTGCAGCACTCCCGAGCACCCACAGGGGGGGCTACTGCGCAGCAATGTCTAACGTCGGACACGTGTGGCCGCGCGCAGTAACCAACCCTTCAATCCTCAGGAAAGGTGTGTACCCACAAACCTGCATCAAATATACACAGATTAGCTTTAAATTAGCTTTCAAAGTGCATTTTGGGGCCATTGGATTACAATGGTTTGTGGGACATACCGCAGACTGCAAGTGCAATGCATAGTATAGTATGCATAGTATGTTATTAGAAATGAAGGTCAACGTGTCTTGCCAACCTACATTCAAAAAAGTTTATGTACACCTAGCAAATTTGACTCAAAATTTGAATCTTGAGATTCTTAATGTAGATTTTCACAAAGGCATGGCGTGTCCCAAAATCGTTTTTTGGAGCCACTCGCTACATTACACAAAACAAATCAATGTTCGTGAATTACATTTTTTCATTTTTTTTCATTAAACCTCCAGAGAACTTTTGCGATATATTCTGTTGCTACCTGGAAATTGAATGACATGTATCGGGATTTGATTTTGCTGCCATACCGACCTACCACAAAGGGTTCCAGCGTAAGTTCCTCCTGTCTCTCATCAGAACCAACAAATGTGTTTCTTTCAGATCCTGAGACCAACACAAAGCCATTCTCAGACACCACCGCACTGAGGAACCCTATAAAACCATCACCGAATTTTCTTCTCGACGGGGCGGAGAACTCGTAAAATTAATGAACAAACAATCCGGACTCGCAGAGAGAGGCGCACGCAAACGCTCTGCTTTTTCCACTTTTGTCGTGACTGAAACTGAACTGTGGACAGCCAGCAAGGCGGAGCAGCCTTTTGTTCTTGGCGGGAACTGCTCGATCTGTGCGTTCCAGCTATCGTCGTCGAAAGTCGTGGAATCCCTGTGGATCTTCCCCAAAACTTTCCCCAAAACAGAATGTCTTTTCCTCTCGGCATCAGGTTCGTACTGGCGGCGAAAGCAACATCAGCCTCGATGTCCAGGTATCCGTCAGCGCACAAAGTAAACACCGAGCTCTCTCAATGAACTCTGTCTTTTTTTTTCTTTTTTTTTAATATATATGTACCTATATATCTCTGCGTCGGCATCCCTCATACTTACCGCCTTTATTGCAGCCATGTGCGTAGCAGCCCATCCTTCTCCCAACCCCGCCGTGCTCATGTCTACCTGATAATAACGTCGCGGTGTGACGCTCCTCGCGCAGTTTGACTCCTCAATCCACAGCCTTGAATACGGTGCCGCGCTGTCACCGGGTATGATGTATAGCACAGTGTCTTCTCCGGCGTCTCTCACTGCGTCATCGCTCACCGTGATGCATCCGCTCCCGTCTCCCGCCGGATTCTTTCGCGGCCCTGGCAGATCAGGGATACAATCCGACACGTTTTGTTTACAGCGCCCGTGTGTTTCCCCCCCTCCGCCCCTCACAAGATTTGGACGATGTCGTCTGTATACGTTCCTTACAAGCCAATCTGGCGTTGAAGCAGCATCCGGGTCCAAATTTCAAACCTGGAGACTTTGAAATCGACGAATGAACTTTGCCGCCAAAATCGAAGAAGAATGGTCTAACATGAAAACAGGCAAATCGTGTTCACATGGTTGTCACTGTGTCTTGGCTCGGGATGTTTTGCAACAGAGTGGATAGAGAGGCGCAGGGCGTTATTCCTAATGAATGTGAATGCGGTTTGGCTGGGTTTCCCTGGCAGTTTTGGCTCTGTGTTAGTAACAACAGCAGGTGGTGGGAGCACGTAGATCATTCAGGCAGATGATTATTTTTTGTTTCTTTGTTTGAAATATGAACCATTTCCCACCCAGTCATTTGTTTTCTAGCAGTGTTGAAAATATCGGTACTGGGATCCGTCTATCATTTTTGTGACTCTTATTTGACTCGACAAATGTACCTGTTAATGCCTGGGCAGGAACAGTTCCAAACAACCAGCCAACAAGCAAACAATGCATCAGCAGCACCAACACAACAATGACCTGCTGCTGCTCATTCATAGTCCAAGACACGGAGTTGCTGAGAGGAAAGGACAGAGGAGTCTGTCCAACTCTGGAGAGCTGTATCCCGACATATGAACCAAACTCTTGTTCCGTCGACTTTTTTTCCTTTACCTTCTCCTGAGTCCTTAACTGATCTGTGGGGCGTTTCAGCACAATCCAAACCTCATTCAGCAACCCTTACTGCAACGTGGATGAGTCAAGACTCAGTTCATTCACCTCGCAGCTCTGTAAACAGTGCCGTAAGCTAATGCCGCGGGCGAAACCAAGGAGCCTGAGTGGGATACGGGGGTGAACGAATTGATCGTTTCAAGAACTGATTCAGCACTGTTTGTTCAACCAGATAATTCATCCTGATAAAGGAATCATTGGCTGACAGCGGCATTAAGACTAAACATGCACACAAAGTGACCTTGGATGGGAATTGAACTCTTTTGTATGAGTAAATTCATGAAAAATATGCTGCGGAATTGCATTCACGTTATCCTCGAATTGAAATTGAAATACCAAGAACAAATTGTTTGCTTTGGTTGTAACAGTGTTGTGACTTTGTTGAAGTGTTGTTTTTACGGTCTCCTCATCTTTAACAGCTCTTTCTTTTTTCAAACAGTGAATTACAAAGTTCTAATTTATCACGCACAATCATCTTTGTGCACGATTTACCGTTGAATCAATTTAACGGTAAATCGTGCCACCGCTGCTAGGAGCATGTCAGCTTGTTAGCTGATACCAGCAGATACCAGCTAGCAAGCTGACTACCAACTGTTTCCTAATTGTTGCTGATCAGGCAAACATGACTGACAGCACCTGTAACAGTATAAATGCAAAAAAAATGTATAACTTACAATAATACCTAGTAGCAACATTGGCAGTTGCCAAAGTGGCTAAATTAATCCGTCATAGTAAAAGAAAAAAAAAGATGTGCATACATACTCGTGAATGCACCTCCTCCATTTACACACTCAACATTGTGTTTTATAGTGTTAAGTGCAGAATGAGCGCGTTATTTGTCTTACAACAAGCTTAAAAGCATGTTAGGTTTATCCTCAACAATTATACAAAAGAAACACACAGGAGACAAGCAAGGCTTCTCGCGAGGAGAGCTGAGATGGCAGCAACGTCAGTCAACTTCAGTCACGCTCTGTCCTCCCAACTCTGAAGCGCCGCCGTCTCACAGGCCTCATTTTATTATGCATTTAGGGGCGTTCCCTGGCAACATATGTCTAGGAATTGATCAATCACATTGGACAGCGTTGACAAGCATATACAGAATTTCACTGAGGCTCTGCATTCTTGGTCGGTCGTACCTCCCCATCCCAGTATCAGTTCCCCATATGCATCACAGTTTGTTAGGTTTCACATTGTTCTCTATTTTAGTTACACATGGATAATGTTGCGAGTATGTAATGGGACACAAGGTTAAATGTTCTTTAAGCATACTATGGGATAAATGAAAAGCATACATATTTTTCAACAAAGCGCCATTCCACTTTGTCTCAGTAAAGCACTGGCAATTTAAAGGTATAAAGCTGTTTAACAAAGACATATATCTGACAGTGAAAAAATACACGTCAACTAGTGGCAGTGGCTAATTTAAAAGCAGAGACAAATGTCTAAAGATAAATCAATATCATCTGCTTGTCTCACTGAAGTAGGGATCCTAGTGTGCGTCCTCATGAGTCACCCACTTATGTGGCTACTCCTTAATTAAAGATTCTTCAGAAAGGAGCAAAGGGCTCCATCAGAATTATCCGGCTAAAGATAAGGCTTTATTATCTGCTCCGGGGCCTTCCTGACCAATTATGATCTACGTCATCTGCAGACATATTGGACTTGAACCCCCAGGAATACCGATGCTCGTCAGGTTTCGGTCCTCCAAAAATCATCGGCATGCAGGAGAAACGAGCTCTGAAGGTGAAACTCGCCAGACTCGCGGACTCCGTCGACGCTAACGAGCGATAACGAGCGAGCTTCCTGGGCGCCTCGCTCGACTGCTAATCAGCGCCACGTGCACACGTCGTGCTGCGTTTGAAAGCCTCGGCCGTTACTTCCTCGTCTCAATCATCCTCTCTCCTGCCGGTGTGAGAAACTCTCGCCCATCCATCCATTTTTCATCCCTGCTCCCACTTTATCAGCCGCCTGTCCACCTCTAACTCCAGCCACCCCCACCACCCTCCCGGCTCCCCTGTGCGCCTTCACTCTCCCATTTTCGGCTCTCCCCTGTGTCGCAGTGCTCTCCTCCTCATATATCAGCCCACCTCGCCGCTCTGTCTCATCAGCTCCCTCCCTCAGACTCCCCCTCCACACATCAGCTCTCTACTCTCCCCTCTCTGCCGGCCCACTGCTTCCCTCTTGCTAATTTATCACCCCAGTGTCTGAGAGTGGTCCAAATGGACACCCCACCAGGTAAACAAAAAAAAAAAAGGGCAGAATAGACTGAAAGAAGTAGGAGAAGGTGACGGTACATACATCACAGCCAAGCAGATGGGTAATAAGGGGTAGTTGCAGCTTAAATCAGGCTGAAGCTGACTCACGCTATTGTGAAATGGCATTTGAAAGGTTTGCAGTGGCTTACGTGTATTGATTAAAACCTTTTTTCCTTTGAGCCATATTCAGCGTTTAAAAAGCTTTCACTTCTTTTAGTCTTGTCTATAAACTGCTGAAGAAAAATCAAACTGCATCTGTGTCCCAAATGACATTCCGTTAAGTGCTATACACTTGATGTGCAGTGCGCTAATCTTGACAGTGAGTGTTGTTGTCCCACTGCTGTTTTCTGTTTTGGAAGTGACACTCGCTCTTAACAAATGCCCTTTCTTGGAAATACTTCCAACTTGTTGAGAACACGGACATAGAAATGTTTGACCAAATCAAGCACTCATTGCATCAATAATACCAGATACAGTTGTAGCTGTAGCGAATACGGATGTTAGCCAGCGCGGTAAGGTTGCAAATATCATTTAAGACCCAACAAACATTACACATCGGCCATCTGACATTCATACTTACACACAGTTGATGCTTAACGCAATAACACGTCGCTAGCTTGAAGCTTTTTGCCAACATTTTAAAAGTTCGTAGCTTGTGCTAATCCACAGATGTGGGTGTTTTGCAGTGAGTTAAGCTTTTCATTGTTCCGCACTAAATTTTTGGACCATTTCAAATAGACATGTATACGTACACTATAGTTTTGAACGTCTCCCTGTGCAAACACAAGTGTGTTAAGGCATATTTATGTGCAAAGACCACAAGCAGGTAGCGCTCTGTACAGCTGTGTGTGTGTGTGTGTCGGTGTGTCATTTATTAGTGAAGATGTATACGACTACTTGTTTCTATAACTGTCTTCCAATCCCCCAAAAAAGTTGTTCTGGCATGTTCAATAATCATGTTTTCACTTATATCTGGCGCTGTATTTCTGAGCTGCTGTGACGTTAGCACTTGCAAGCACTGTGTCTGTTCTGCACCTCAGACAACAGCACAATTTATGTAATGCCAGATATACAGGAGTGTTATGGAATTCCACATAAATCCAGAAAACGTTACAATGAGTGAGAGTGAAAAAAGGGAAATGAATACGAAACTGAAGCAGTGCCCTAATAACTCAGCCAGGTTGTTAAGAAAAATCAATCCGACATGAAAAAGAAAATACCGCGCACGGACAAGACTCAGTGACACTTGCTGTTCTTCAAGCAGGAAAATTCCCTATGACTCGACAGAATTGGGGCGCTGTGGCTGGGTCACCTGACCCAGTGGGATCTAAACAACAGGCACGTCCAAACTCTTGCCGCCTCCCTAAAAACAGGGGACCATTTAGGGAGCTACTTCAGCTTCTGATGGGCCGGTTTGAGCATTTGTTTTTCAATGGTCGCGATGGTGGGAAAATTGCCGAAGATTTCTCTGCTGCCAGCTCACTGTCCCCTCTGTGCTCCCCAGTGACAGTTTCCGTCAAGACAACGTAAAAAGGGACGTGTTCTTCTTGACGTGCAAATGTGGATGTGCAATGATTGTTGTTCACGTTCACATCCGCTCTAATTTTCATTCTGTCCCTGAAAAAGTGGTTTCATGATGAAAACGGTCGGTTAATCAACCTCTTCCACTGGAGACAGTGGTCTGTCCAACTGTCTTTGTGTCTCTGATGTTTTGCTGCGCTGCTAGGCTCGGTTGTTTTTGACAAATATTTATTTTTTTGATTGGCGTTTTCTGATCAAATGTCTTATTTTCTATGTATGTCACATGTTTTGTTGAGGAAACAGTGAAAACATTTGGCTTTTAGCACCGGCGGTGCATAACGTCTTCTTACCCTGAGGAGTTGGACCACCCGAGTGGCAGCCTGGACAACGATTTCCAGAAAAACCAGTTCTCGGAAACACGGGCAAACATTGTACTTGTCGCCTTCCTACTGGAATTACCATTATTTGCAGCGTTTTTGAGGTCTGTCACCATTTGTGCCCTTAATTCCTCTGAACCACCCTTGAAACTTTAAACTTAAGTTGCTATTTATGAGAATGGTGTTTAAAAAGTCCAGAAAAGTCTGGAGGGACCATTCAGCATTCTTTTTTTTTCTTTCTTTTACAACAAAATGTTCTTGACTTTCTTCTTGTTCTTGACTCTGCCCACCCGGTAAATCAACCACCAGTACATTTAAATTGGCCGAGTGTTGTGCCAACACCCAAGGCAAGATAAACAGCCAACCGCATCTGTCATGTGGCGAATTGCCGCATCTGTTGTATGCACACCAGAACGACCATTTCTCTCTTTTTTATTTCCCTGAAAACAATTCTCTCTCCTGCCATCCCAGTGACAAAATGAGCTTCACGAAGTCCCCAACCAACCCCCCGGGATATTAAATTGTCCAGATCAGTGAACATTAATTTGATATAGTAGCCGATGGAAGCATGAATGGGCTCAGCAATTGCGATACCATTGGACCTGACGTGATAATACTTCTGTCGTGGTCCGGCACGCGCGCACACTCGACACCCTAACTGGCAGTGCATTCTCTGGTTGGCTGCCGTCCAACCCGACGCACTCGGGGAGCAAGCAGAAGGCGAGTCTGGCCCAGGCCGCTCTTTCTCTGTCTATCTGAAGCCGCAGGAGGCTACTCAACAGCTGCTCAAGGTGAACGGCCAATGAGGCATGTGCAAATACGAGGCCCCGGGACCCTGGAAGCGGGAGAGAGAGGGATGGAAGCAGAGTCAGAAGCAAAGGGCATGAAATGGGTCGCAGACGCAGAGAGAGAGGCGACGTACCCAGTTGAATTGGTAGAGTTCAAAAAAAAAAAAAAGAAAAAGAAAAAATGCCAAGTTCAGTTGAGCGTGTTGGAAGTCGGTCAACCCATCCAAAAAAATACACGAAACAAAGAAAGAGATCGTTCGAAGTTCTGTTTTCCTCGTGCCATTTACTATTGTTATTAATCGTGTCTTTTTCCTCTCAACAGACTCTTGGGATTTCATCTTTTTTTCATTCATTCAGGCAGGTTAAATTAGTTAGCACAAAATTTGACCCCTATCTTTTTTTTTTGTTTTGTTTTGTTTTTAAAGATATACTGTCTCAAGAATTGCCTCAAAGTCAGATGGACCTTTTTTGCCGACTCATTCCAAAAAGGTCCCTTGCACAGCTGATGCATAATTCTATGCTGGGAGAATGTAAATGTGCCATGTTTGTTATTTTTGATATTTTATTCACTGTAAGTTTGATTATTTTGTGTCACAATACTCACAACGTCCTCAAGTTGTCCCACTAACATCCATAAATACAGTGTGAGCTCGGAACCTGTAATGATATATTTTACTTGTTGAATGACAAGGTGAAACTCCTTCTCTCTGCTCCTCACTTCAAGAACTTTTTTTTTTTTTTTTTTTGGCCTGGAGAAGGACAACAACAAGTTCGATGACGAGCTTTCTGCTGGAAAACCTCTACCGTACGATCACACAAACCGCTTTACGGCCAGTCCGAATAGTTTCGATGAGAAGTTCATCGTCTGTAAATATTCACACTTTTGTGATGTTTATTCTTGACGCACTGACTCAGTAGCGGCTGTAAGACTTCCACTTGGGTTCCACAGCCCATCTCCAGACATATTTTAGCACGGTACAATATGTGTTGCACAATGCATGGTTGCGAGATGCAGTGATGCAGACTGATCAGATTGTCGTTGTAGATGTTGTTGCGAGAGATGGATGCGACGTCTGTTCCTGGCAACCATCATGCCTAATTTGGAAAAATCTGTTCGAGAATTCCAATTTGCAATCTAGAAAAAGAACAAAACAAAAAATGAAACGGCAAACACGGTTTGTTTGAACCCGAATTGCTTCAAGTTACTCTGCCCTCGGTTGTTCGCCTGCGCCGTGGGTGTGCGGACGAGTGAACGCTGAGGTGTGATCTCCCTCAAGGTCCTGCACATAGTATCAATGGGGCTGTTTACACATGCCGTTATGTTTGTACTTTGTGTCAAAGCGATTAACCGAGAAGCATGGATTTGCAACAGAGCGATGAAGTCTGTGTTTTATGTACAACCAATGTCCGTGTTTGAACCATGTCGATGTCCATAAGATAAAACTGTTTCATGAGGGCTAGCATGACTCTGCTATGGACCACACCCATGCTATATATATATATATAAAGAAAAGTGTATACGATTTCTATTCAATATGTATATATATATATATATATATATATATATATATGTATATATATATATATATATATATATATATATATATATATATATGTATATATATATATATATATATATATATATATATATATATATATATATATGTATATATATATATATATATACATATATATATATATATATATATATATACATATATGTACAATTATGTATCAAGACAGGAAATAAATAAATAAAATATTTTCAATTCACTGTGTTTTTGTCTTGGTTCATATGTTGTGTTTTCTGTTGTGCCGTCAACATTAACACATAGTATTTATGTGACAGGATAAACACATTACTATTTTTGGATGCAAATGAGTCACATGGCCACACTCCCGACCAGTAGCGGGTGCTGTTGCAAGCTGGTTGCCGAATGTCTGTGATTAACTTGATTAAAATTTTAATCAACTGACAGCGTTAATTTTTTTGTGTGAATGGAAATTTTTCGTAAATTCAGTTTTCCAGCGTTGCTGGCTGTCAAGAATTGTGTAATATTAATTCAGTTTGCATTTTGAAGACTTGCTGACTACATAGGCGATAAATGACCCCCTGAAATCCCATAACCAGTGTAATTATATGCTGACATGCTGAGATCTTTGAAAAAGCAGATCACATTTAAATCTGTGTATGTGTTCTTGGACAAATTACTATACATTTTTATCATTCTTAAAGATGGATTCAGTCAACACTTGTCATTGTCAATATCTTTGTCCTCACGTTTGACTCTTCACCTGTGCAGCGGGCGTGCCACTCTGCTCACCTGGCTGATCTCTTTGTGCCAGCCAGCCGTTCATAAAGCCGCAGCACTTGAGCCGCTGTTCACCGCCTCTCTCACTCTTTGTCGCCAGCCTGTTACTCTGCTCACTGATCTGCCTGTTTGCTCGGCTGAACTCCCTGCAATGCCCTCACTCCACTGGTTTTCCGTCACCTTGGCCATTTATCTGGCTGCACCTTAATCCCTTTGGCCTTGACTGATTCCCCCATAATCCATTTCTCAGTTGCAAGAAGCCGCCTTACGATCTACTGCTTCATGAGGGAGTTTCTTTTGGAGCTCAATAGTGTTTTGTTTTTTGTTCTTTTGTTTGCTTTTTTTTACATAACCTCTGCAAGGCGAAGTGCAGTTTTGTGAAGTGGGATTGTATGAGGCCCATTGCCTGCTGTAGAGTGAGATCAGCACTCCCCTGTTCCTCCTCCACTGCATTGTTTTCTTGCAAATAGCAGGTGAAGCACGGAAAAGTTTAATAATATTGTCACATAGATGAGTTTTGTTTTGTGGAGAGACTTTTTGTTTCTTTTAAGGGAAGGTTATGTTTTTGTTTTTTGTTTTTTTGTTTTTCTGCATTCACGTCGATGACTCTCCAGACAGGAAAGTCACTCAAACATGTGGGCCGTTGCACCCACTGCAAGCACACGTCAGACAAAGGACAATGTCCCCTGAAGTACTTGGTGGCTATAAAATGAAGCCAAACATGTCAACAGCATGCAGATTAAAGGTCAATAAAACAGTTTCTTGCAAGAGGCTGTAAATGGAGGGCTGAACCTGCTGTTCTTCCTGGAGATCGATATTATTTGATAACGCAGGGCCGCATTGACTGGAGTCTGGGATAAAATGTGAAATATGACTGTATGGCACCTTCACATTCTGTGGGATGGAGGGGCAGAAGCAAAGGATTTCAGAGTGAAACAGCACCGGCTCCAGCTGAGACAGAGCTGCAGATGCAACGGAAGAGGCCCATCCTTTAAACCCGCGGCTGCTTTATGGCACCAGATCAGCAGCTGTCGCCCATCGATTTACGGCCTTGGGCCCGCTGGCTCGCTCCAAATCTCTCCCACCCATCCCGGGCGTCCCGTGGAAGGGAGAGCATAAATTAGGCTCGGACGGACGCTGAGGGCGCAGGTGTTCGCACGCTGAGCTGACGGCTGTCAGGAGCTAGCCAGGCCTGCTAAAGCGCTGTATTTATTAGATGCGTGAAGTTTAAAAAAAATAAATAAAAAAATACAAAACAGCATCGACTACAGTGGCTGCAGATAAATCATCTCTGAAGGTAAATCCATGGATTGGTTTGGCTGATTTTATCTGATGGCTGTGCTGCTTTTGTGCAAATTGTGCAACCCATGAAACAGCTCTTAAGCTTACCCCATCTTTTTTTTTTTTCTTCAATTCTATGCTTGCATTTTTAGCCGAGTTGCACACGTCTACGCCGTTGCTCTGGAAAATAAAAATAAAATAAAAATGTGTCCACTCGCCCCGACCACCACCACCACCACCACCACCACTTCCCGCCCCGAGCAACAAAACATTTGCATCGATTCCAAGAACACGTGTAACCTTTTTTCGTCCACTCGGACAATCAACCAGAAGTCAATAAAGCAATCGGTGCGGCATCGGAGCGATCAGCACAATGCGGCAGCAGCTTGGGTGCGTGGCCCTGCGTGGAGCCTGCCGCAGTCTGTTTACCTCGCAGCTTTCGGCTGTTGAGTGAAGAGCCTCAAACAGAGGCCGCTACCTGCAGGCGTTATTCTGTCCAACGGCAGGAAATAAGAAAGAACACAGTATGAAAAAGTGCAAACATCAGCCTTTTCAAGTAGGGTTCCTTTTGTGTGCTGTGTTTCCGCTCGGAGGCCTTATTTTTCCTTGATGGACACCGTCAGTGATCGCAGCTCCAGCCGTTTAGCTGGTCTTCAGCGCAAATATGTAATCCACCAATCACACGGCAGCAACTGTTACCATGTGACTGGTGCAACGTTATATTCGGAAATACAGGGCCAGTAAAAAAAAAAACAGAAGAGAAAATATATGAAATTGGAGCTCCAGTTGCTTTCATGCGTTTCATGCTTTTAAGTGTAAAAAAACAATAAATAAAGAAATAAAATAAAATAAAAAATCCAATTTTAACATAGGACTTAGCTCCGACGAGGCCAGACTTTGCTGACGGAGCAGCTTTCTGCTCAAGGTCCAACTAAAGAAGAGGAATTGGCCAAACAATTTGTCTAATCTGCTGCTTTTTGTGAACTCTGCATAAAGGAAAGTAGTTTAATACTTCACAGGAGTCAGGCGGCGACTCCTTATCTCGCTCATTACCCACTAATCTGCCTGAACTTTTCAGTATTTTGCTGAGCGTGGCATTCATTTAAAAAAAAAAAAAAAAAAAATCGAGGAGAAAAGACCATCCAGTGCGGTGCAGCAACCCCTCACTCAGGTAAAGACAGGTTGAAATGTTGAGCTTCTGTTTGGTAGAGAGGGACCAGGATGGACAGGATCTGGAAGGAGGACGTCAGAAGGACAGAGCATGGTAGAGGTTTTGGAGATAAAGCCGGAGAGGCCAGACTGAGACAGCAGGAGAGGAGAGAGTGAATATATGGGATGGTGGAAGAGGAAGAGCAAAGAAGGACATTGATGGATGGAAGTGAATTGGTGTGAGAGAAGATGCCGAGGATGAGAGGGTAAGATGGAGGAAGATGATTGGCTGTGGCCACCGCTGAAGGGAGCAGCCAACAACACATGCTGTGATTTTTCTATTTTTATGTAGACTTGTTGAAAAGCCAGTTCTTCGGAAGAGGAGGCACTGTTTAAATTAGAAAACAGGATAATTGGGCAAGCTCTCCATCATATTAAATTCATATTTAGTTGAACCAACATCTCGGGATTAAGGTTATTTAATATGAGTGCAAGGAGCAACACACGATACTTCAGACACGCAGCGTCAAAGTGTTGAATCAAAATGAATTTCCAACTAACTAGTAACCACCTGTTTTTTAATCCCAGCAATGCGCCGTCCAGTGTTCATAAAGCTGCTATAACATCTTTATATCGGCTTAGCTCCCCCAATCACTTTCTGACATTTCCCCTTGGTTTTGTTTCTGTGACTGTTAATGGGGCAGTTGGCAGCAGTTGCTCTCTGCTTTTTCTTTTTGTCACAGCCCCAACGAGGAAGTAGATTGGTTACGTAAAACTAAGAAAAGGGCTGAAACTTGACGGCAGGACGGATGTGCAAGATTTGGGGATTGATCCCCGGCTGCCTCGCGGGGTTGTAAAACTGCACCGCTTCCAGAAGATTTTCCTCGTCCATGTTCACCCCTCCCAAATTGCTGGACCCCCGCTTTGATTATTTGGCCAGTGTGCGTGTGTGTGTGTGTGTGTGTGTGCAGTGGACAGGGAGATTTTCTTTTCTTTCCTCCAGCATGCAAGCTTTCATCAGCCTTGCAGGGGGAATGAGAGCGTTGGAGCTCCCTTTGAGGAAAAGCCTGTTAAATAATGCAGGTGGTTAAGTAAGCTTGTCAGGATGAATTGTTAGGGGGGGGGGAGAAAAGAAAAGGCCCCACTTCACTGAGCCGGAGCCTATTAAGAGGCAGACAGACAGACAGAGACAGAACAAGAGAATATTGCAATCATGTCCTTTTTGCTGAGTGGAACATCGCTTTTCCTCCCGCCGGCTCCAGGAGCACCTGTCTGGGAGCTGCAGCCGTTGACCTTTGCTGTCACTCTAGTCTCTCCGCATTCAGAGCGGAATGGGCCGCGACCAGAAGTCCGAATTAGACGCGTTACAGCGTCACGGTGGTGCGGGGGAGCGGAAACACGGCGGCCTCGGCATCGCAGCGCCACAAACTGTCGCTCGAAACGGTCACTCGCAACGAGGCCGGCAAACGGTGCGGGGACTCCACCTGCTGGTGGCTTGAACCAACTGCACCTTTGTGTAAGTTGGGGCAGGCAAACGTTATATTTATTATGTGTCCATAGATTGGGGGGGGGGGGGGGGGGGGTGTTTGTGAGTATTTTTTGGGAACAAATTCAAATATACTGGTGATAAAATAAATAAAAACAAACAAACAAACTAACTAATTGAGACTGAGGAGCAATACAAAAAAATGTGATGCTGTGAAATCTGACTTTTCAACCTTTCTTTCGGTTTTAACAATATTCACTTTTCATTACTTGAGATTACATCTTAATGGGGGGGGGCACTTCTAATTTGGTGCAACAAATGAATCCCTGCTGCCTCCACTGAGCTGTGTATACAAGTACATGTCATGTATCAAATGAACAAAAGCTTAGTTCCATTAATTCTGAATATATATATATATATTTATTTACTTTTCTCGTTTACAGGTATATTACAGTCAGAAAACCTTGTCATTCGATAAGCTAGAAAAGGGCAAGTCAGGGCAGTAAAAATCTGGCCTGTGGCCGCCGCCACTTCAAACGTCACTGCGCATAAATACAACTCACAGATTGATTTCACACATTCGACATGTTGTTCATTCCGCGCCGCGGCGGAGAGTCACAATCAAACAAAACAATCCGACGCTGAAAATCTTGTTAAGCTGGAAAGGTGAGGACACTGATTGTCCTGCCGTTGTCAAGGCCCGCTGATGTGATCCCGATTAAGCAGCGGCCTTACGGGTGATTTACAAACAAATGACTTTTAAATGATATCCATTCGTACAAAAAAAAAAAAAAATTAGCTGAGCAGAAACGCGGTAGCAAAACGAGGACAGACGAACGCTAACTTGACACAAGTGTGTGTGTGTAAATGATGCCTGCGGAGGAATACAAGGTTCATCTTATTGCTTTGGTATGTTTTTTTTGTTTGTTTTTTTTTTTCAAACAGCAGAATTGCTGTACGCGCGTGAAAGAGAGCAGCAACTGGGCAAGGAGGCGTGGTCAGGGGGTCGAAGGTTATGTATACCCCAGGCTCCCTTCTGGCCCGGCTGCTGCATGAAAGAGGGCACGTGGGGAAGACGTGAGGGCAGCTGCCGTCTCTCCACTCCGCTGAGCCCCGTCAGAAGCCGATGCCGTCGTCCCCGAATGGATTGAGACTGTCGGGAGTGTTTCTGTTGCTGCTGTCCCCGTTGGAGTCGGCGAGCCAGTCCGGGTACATCAACCCAGGGTCCAGGACCTGGGGGTTAGTACGGGACACTGCGAGACTGGAGGAGACACAGAGGATGTTTCTTGGATGATGGAAAAAAAACAAAACAAAAGTTCAACAATAGCCAAAAAAAGAAAAAAGAAATGTCAACGGACTCCATCCTATGCTAAATCAACCAGCCCTTTGTGATGTCACAACAGCCACCAAAACCTATGCAGTGCGTCTCGTAGTTTTGTCTTCGTTTAGGTCTTAATTTGATTTTTTTTTTTGTTATTATTTTTTGGTGCAAATCGGTGCCATTTGGGATCCTGCAGGTGTTCAGGATCATTCAGTCTGGGCGTCTGTTGGCATCACTTCCGACACATATCATGGTGCTGGTTCACAGCTGCATGGGGAAGTGGTGATCAACTTCTTGGCAGGCATTGAACAACCCGTTACTGAAGCACTAAGAGCAACTAAAAGCCCAACGGAAGGTCAACCAACTTGTCAAATTTATAAGGAGTGAGCGATCATTTACGTTAGTCTCTTTGCTTCATAGACTTGACTTTATTTGCCACTGAGATTTGCATCAAAATGACCTTACTCCGCTATTTGGATACAGTGGTGAAGGCTGCTGACGTGGGCCGGACTGAGATTTTTAGCGGACATTTTAAGTTGTCGGTGTGTTTCCCTCATTCGACTGCTGCAACCCTGGAAAGTTAGCAATGACGGGCGGATGGGAATACGTCCAAGTTTGAAATTGTCTTTTCAATTTTAATTCCAACACAGTCAAAAACAACAACAACAACACACAAACACACAGGAAACTAGTCTACACTAAAAAACTAATATTAATGCGCCGTCGACGGAGGCATTGGGCGTGACTGATTGGCGTGGATTGAGGTTAGGTTAGTAGTGCCTACAAGAGTTACACCGACACTCAGCTTTTACCTGGAAGTGAAGCAAAGCTATCCAGAGCACAGCTGGAGACACAAACACACAACAGGTTGAAGACAGAACAACGCCGCTGCTGTCAAATTGCCGCTTCAAAGTGCTTTTACGGTGGCGGACGTGACTGTGTCGCAACGTTGCAGTACACAGAAATCATCAACGAGTGGCGCTGTAGGCCAAGCACCGCAATGTTCACCTATCGCGTACTATTTATTCATTTCACGTTAAAAGCAGCAGAGGGAACAAACTACATGGTTGAGGCTGACGCTACGTCTGTTAGGTGAGCGAGGGGGCTCTTACCTGGAGAAGGCTTCATCCAAACCATCCTCCATCTCCTAAAAAAACAACAGAAAACACTGTTTGAAACATAATGTGACAAAGCTGTTGCCTATTAAATCTCACAAGTCCTGTCTGAAAAGCGTATGGCTCCAATGCTTTTTTTTTTATTTACTTTTGACAGCAAAACTAAATCACAGTTTGTGTGTGTGTGTGTGTGTGTGTGTGTGTTTTAAGTGCCTCGACCTCCTGACACATCAAACAAACCCTCCAAAAATATACATACATTTGAAAAATTGAAGGCAGAGACAATATAGAATCTTGTTCCTTAATTTCTATCCAGGTCTAAATTGATGTTTCAGCAAATTAACAGTCCCCTGTTGTTACGAACCCTGGCTCGAGAGGGGAAAGGGAAGTAACACACGGTATTGGAAATGAAGGTAATAATTTTATTTCCGACAATAAAATGCATAAAAGGGGTGACAACAGAAAAGGCCAGCAGGAGACCTCAACGGCTCACAGCCAGACACCTGTTTTATTTTTTTGAAGAAATAAATGATATTTTGCGCTTTTTTGTGTGTCCTTTGAAACACAAAAATAGACTGTTCGGCAAATATGTTGTGATCATATTTGAATTTGTGAAACCTTTGTCCAAAAACCTATTTTCCTCAACTTGTATTGGACGTCATAATGCATCCCCTCAAGGGCTTAATGTGGAACCATGTGACCACAGTAAACCTTTGTCACCATTCAAATAGCCAACTTGTTAGTTAGAAACTACGGCTTCCATTTTCGCATGCTTTCAATGTGGACACTCTGAAAGTGAGGGAAGACGGCAGAGGTCAGGGGTGTTACCCAGGCGGGGTTGTTGTTGGTCTCGCTGGGCCTGTTGTCCAGCGGACCCTCCTCTGAATTCCCGTCGCTCTCCGCCGTCGCCTTGGCGTTGTCGTCGAAGTCCAGCAGGTTGTCCGTCGCCACATCTGCCGGGGATGAAGGGAGGAAAAAAAGAAGGACGGGGGGATCCGTCAGGCAGCAGCAGGGGTCATCTGTGTTTACGGATATGTAATCTTGAAACAGCGAGTGTGTTCTGTGCTATCAGGGCTGCACTCAGCGAAGGAGAAAACATATGCCGAGCGCAAAATTAAGCTCCCACTACGTCTTTCCTCTGTTTATCAAACAGATAAAGTCACTAGAAGGTCAATGCAGCTGATAACATGAGACTCTATATTTTTGTTTTGGATTTGATTTTGTTTGATAGTTTTTTTTGGGTTTTTTTATAAGCTGAAGTAGTCACTGTTTAAAAAGGATTCCGTCTCCATGAATGATTATTCTTATTTTTTTTTTTAACAATTTGTTGTAATTTGTTTATTTAAATGTGGAAAGAGTCATTTCTGGAACCTTTAAGAGAGCCAATCTGCTTTACTTGTCTTGTGAGTGCACTCTAGAAAAGCCAGGGAAATAAATCCCAAACACGTCGAATGGCTTTATTCATCTTTCCCAACTATAAGTCGGCGATCTGCGAAAGAGTGAATGGAAAATTTTGTGTTTGTTAAGTTTGTGCATTTTCACCTGTCCCCTTCAGGCTCCCCACACTGTTGGATCTCTCTGAATGGGAACTGCTGCTGGCCTCCCCAGCTGAACCAGACTTTGCCCTTTTCCCTTTCTCTGGAAAACACGCACAGGAAGGAATGAAGAAGACGACGATAACAACAGCCAGAGCTCGTTTACTGCAACTTTGCAGCGGACGGAAATGTCTTGAAAACAAGAAGTCTCTGCAGACTGAGTGAGTGAGTGAGTGAGTGAGCAATTGGTTTGTTATTTACTCACCTTCTTTGGCCACTTGCCACAGTTCAAACGCTATTGTGAAGGCCTGGGCTACTGTCAAGGCCACTGCTTGAGCCTGCAGAACAGAGAGAAGACGCTGTGTACGACTGAAAACAGGTTGGCACTGGTGTTTGGCCTCCAGGAGGTCAGACACAGACAAGTTTAACACGAGCCTCTTGGTTCTCCACTTAAAGAGATGATTATAGCAAAGGATGGTAAGTCCTTGCTGTCTACAAAATAAAGGGAAAGAGAAAGAGAGCAAAAAAAAAAAAGGGAGAAGGATGAGGATGTAGGCGGAGGAAAAAGAAGAAAATAAGCAGGAAGAGAAGGAGATTATGACAAGGCCTTGGAATCTTAAGAAAAATAAAGACGAAGGAAATACAGAGACGGAAGGAGAAGGAGGCTCTAGATTTTGCAATGATTTACCAAAACATTCTAAAAATTCACTCAAAGACAATACAGGGAAAAAAGTGAGAATTATAAAAGAAGGAGAAGAAGGGAAAGGGAGGGTGGAAGGAAAGAAAAGAAGAGAGCGCAAAGATAGAAGAAACTGCGTTTCCATTACAGGTTTTCGCTGAATAAAATTTCAAGTTAAGTACAAATGTGATTTGCAGGTGTTTCCATTGAATGGTGTGAAGTGCATAAGCCGTAATTCTCCAAAAACCTTGTTTACCTTTGCAATATACCTCTATATGGATACGTCTGAAAAACCACCACATGAGCGTCAAAACCTTTTAGCCATATTTGAGAGATTTTTCAAAGTTTAGATGTTTCCATGACCATTTTTTTTATTTTATTGCAATATTTAGGTTTTGCGCAATTCTAGGGGTCATGGAAACGCAGCTCCTGAGAGGAAAGAGGTCACGGTCTCTGGTCGTAAAACGCGCGATTAGATAATTTAACACAACCTCCAGAAAGAGACAACACACAAAAGAAAAAAAAAACAATAAGAGGGTTTCCTCCAGAATAGCGACTTCTCCCCCACGACTTACCACTTTCCTCTTGGGGCAGAGGTAGGCGTGGCACTCCAGCGTCCCATTCAGCGTGTTCTGGGCAATGTAGGCAAACACCTTGTCGTGCAGCTTGTCCACCGTGCAGTAAGATATCCTGCAACGCCAAGAGGGTGGGAGGTGAGGGGGGTGACAGGTTAGGGAAAACTGCACTTTGAGAGGTTTTGCGAGGCCGCATGCCGCACAAATCACACGGCGCGGCTCCTAGAATGCGACGTCTGAACGTCTTTTCCGTAGGAAAAAAAAAGAGAATAGTTAGCGTTAGTCTGCACGTGCCTGTATATGGAGACGTTCTCCAGGAGTTTGCTGGTGGAGCTGTCCTGCAGGACGATGCCCTGCGGGGAGATCTTCAGGGCGACCTTCGGAGCCTTCTTCCCGCCAGCTTTAGCCTGTCGCACAAATGCAACATGCAGCGGCTGATTAGTTTTCTTTGATTTGGTTGAAGGATTATTTGAATGGTTGAAAAAAAAAAAAAGTTGTAGTAGTGTAAAATACCTGTTGAAATGACAAAAAAAAATATGCATAGAAATACACTACCAGTCAAAAGTTTGGACACACTTTCTCATGCAATTTTTTTTTTTTTTTTTTATCTTTACAACTTTCTACACTGCAGATGGACACTGAAGACATCAAATATATGAGCAAGATATATGTAATTATGCAGCAAAGAAAAACACGTTCAATAACTCTAAATGTGCTTTTTATGAAGGGTGGCGATTTTGTAGAATTTAAGTATAAAACGTGTTTGAGTTATTTTACGCTTTTATTGTTTCCTACATAATTCCATGTGTGTTCATATGTAGTTTTGATGACTTCAGTGAGAAACTGCAATGTCAATAGTCATGAGAGTGAAAGAAAAGACATTCAATTCATAGGGTGAGTCCACACTTTTGACTGGTGGTGTATATTTGATTTAGAATATAATAGAATGCCTTTAATTAATCCCACATTGGAAAAATGTGAATAAAAATAAATAGATAGATAGATGAGGTTGTGTTCTTTTACACAGAATCTGCTGAAGCAGACAATTTGCCCCTTGGAAGTAGAGCATGATGGGATGCTGTCACTCAGAACCCACCAAGACATGTCTACGACACTGAATGGTGCCTTTTTTTTTAAGTCAAGAAATCCGTCACCGTGACGTTAAAATGATAAAACTCAACGATTTTCGGTGCAAAATCTTAACTTCAGAACGGCTGCACGTCACTCACTGACAGTGCCGGCACACAGCTAACTAATCTATGGCTGATACGCACACAAAAAAAAAGACAACTTGTCAGGACCAGCTAGTGTCACGATGACCAACTCGAATCTAAAAACAAAACTGATAAAGGCTCTCAGGGAAAGAACGGTGAAGCTGCAGACATGACGACATTGTAAAGCAGCTGCGAGCAAACCAGGAAATACCAAAGCCGCCCCAGTTACGGTATCATGATGATAATCTAAACCAGCAGGGGCAGGGTGGACTGAGGTTTATACAAAGTGGGCTGATTTAACATGGGAGGGGTTGGAGGGGGTGGGGGAGGGGTAGGAAAGGAAAACCTCCACAAGATGAGTGTGTGTGACTGGACTGACTTGAAATGTTGTAGCTTTTTCTTATTTTTCTTGCCCCCCCCCCTCCCGCCAACCCTTCCCTCAACTCCAGTTCTCACCGTGGCCACGATCCTCTTGACCGCGGCGGCCGACTGCTCCTCCCCCTTGGGCTGGTCCACCAGCGTCATGCCGAGGTGACGGAGGCTGAACGTCATGCCCTCCAAGATGGTCTCACGCGTGTCGGTCCAGTTTTCAGGAAGCTCTGCAAAAGGAGGGCGAAGAAAGGTTTGAAAAAAATAAAAAAAAAAGAATTAATGTTTATGATGTGCTGGTTGACCGGGTTAAAACATTCAGAAAAAGTTATCTTAGACGTCGGGGACCCCCGTTTTCCTGCTCCGCTGAGAAAAAATAAACAGTCTGTAACCATAAGAACATCCAACGGAATCAAAGAAGGCAAGCGGCCCACGCCGAGGTTCAAGACCGCATATTTCATCTGATCTGTCCCCGGAGTGAAGAAGCAAAACAGCGTATCTGGGTCAGAAGTACAGTGGAAGTGAAGTAAATATTTTTTTGCGTTTGAAAACAACTCACAGGACTTTCAGGACGATTCGAAACGTTCCGAGACCTCTGACCTCTCTGAGTGAGAGGAAAAGATTTCCATTCCGAGAGAACTCGACTTGAAGCTATTTATTTTTTTTTTACGATTGAAATGCATGGCTCCTGAGAGCCTTGACTGTCAGTGGATGAAAGGGTAGCAGATTTGACCCGGTCACCAACGAGGGGGAAAGAAAAAGAAGGGGAAAAAAAATCAAATCAGAGCTGCTGAGGGAACAGCTGCTATCTCCATGTGGTTTCTTATCAGCCCTGGTGTGGTGCCGGCCGGCCGGCCGGACGGCCCTGAACCCCTCCCCCACCGACACCACCACCACTTTGTTTACACAGATTTCCTCTGGGAAACGGGAAAGAAGGAAGAGGAGGAGGACGGTCGGCCAGAACAAGGGCAGAAGGAATGAAAACCCTCGGCACCGTTACCTAGAACTTCATCCTCCTTCGCTTCTGCCTCCCCCAGGAGGCGCAGCAGCATACCAGGGATTCGTGAGGTTGCGTGTGAACGCCAAGCACGGCAAACGTTCACAAAGCAAAACAAAACCCAAGAAGACGGATTCAAGAGCTGGTACATTCAACTGAATGGGTCTCAGTTTTCAACACTGAAGAGTAAAATGTGTATGGAACAAACGCATTTCTCTGAAATTATGTCCATTAAAGACAATACTTTGATTAGACATCTACATGCACTGAAGCTAGTTTGCTAGGCTCATCGACGCAAACACAAAAGTAGGACAAATCCCAATGTTTTTTTGTGAACGTTATCATTTGGACATGAGGTTGCACGAACTCACTTCTGCCGTCTAAGGCAGAGAGAGACAAGAGCCGCACTGAGCCCGACAACAGCGCTGAGTGATTCTGGCAAAACACACAATCATGATAATCTCTATTTATTTATCTTAAATATTGAAATACAGATTGTTAAATGCAACTGCGGCCTGATTTGAAACCTGCGGTTACTGCGTCACTGAAACACAAGAATGTTGGATCAACACTGTGACTGAACAGAGATTTTCTCTCATGATTAAATGACAAAACAAAAAAGAAAACAAGCCAAAACATCAAAAGCAAACGAGTCTGTCGTCCTTCTTCGCCACCAGAAACGACCGCATTTTCAGCTTTGTGGTTCTTTTTGTATGTGATAATGTGTGAATGTTACCATCCCAGCGGGACCTGGTCGATCTCGTGACCACAGCTGCACTGTGTCGACCCCAGTAACTGCAGCTGGATGGCCGAGGATGCAGAATTCACACTGAATGAGAAAACAAACTAAATCGAAACACAGGGATTGGGCATGTGTCCCCCGTGGACTAATAGCAAAATGTATAAATTCCTTCTGTGGGTCATTTTTGTTCCAAGACATCATCTCATTATCAGCAAACCTGTGTGATGTCAGCAAAGCCACAATTGTGTAAAATGCAATGCTTAAAAACGGTGCAAAGTGGGAAAAGTATAAACAAATTTCAGCCTACGTGAAGTTTTAGAATCTGATAAAAAAGAATTTGTGTTCACGTTGAAATGTATTGCTATACTCTAGTGGAATCATGGAGGCCTCTATCAAAATCATAAAGTTGAGTGAAAGAAAGAAGAAAGATTGGGTCCTTCAATATGGAAAATCATCAAAAACAGGTGCTCGTTGGTTGGAGGGCATTCATAGAAGCTGAGAGATTCAGTTTAGTCCTTGCACAAAAATGGGGAGTGTACGAGTGAAGCGCAGGACGAGGAACTGAAAAATCCAAGGCATGATTAATCTGCATAGCCATGCCATCATAAAGGTTTTTCATTTTTTACGTACAACAGAGTTGCCTTGGACTTTTCAGTTCCTCACCCTGCACTTCACTCGTACACTTTCCATTTTTGTGCAAGGACCGAACTCAATCTGTCATCTCATAAAGTTGAGTATTGAAACCAACAAAAGCAAATCAATAAAGTATGCTGCCGTCGATCCTTTGAGCAGGCACCAGGCTGTGCCTGGACACAGAGCGATCAGAGGTGTAACCACAGGCAGGCAGCGGCAACCTGAGTGCAAACAGCTGTGTGGGCACGTGTGAACTGAGATCTTGTGAAAAAAAAAAAAAAAAAATGAAAAAAAAAAAAAGCAGTAAAGCACAAGTGGACCACACCATCTGTTGGTTTAAAAGGCCCATCAAGTGGGTGTGAAGGAGGGCTTCCCGGTGGAGGTGTTGCACAGAAGTGTGTTTGGAGAAAAGTCAACGGGTGTGCTTGTGTGTGTGTGTGTGTGTGTGTGTGTGTGTGTGCGCGTGTGTGCGTGTGTTTGCCACTTAAATCAAACTCCACATCGGTGGACGAGCGGCAATTTGCACGCATCAAAGTGCAGGAGAGCTTTTGTAGATGTCAGAGCCTAATGCAGCCCGTCCATAAATCAGCCAATTCACCGGCCCGGCCGGCCTGATTAGTGTCCAAACCAAACAGTGAATCACCGTGGAAACCGCTGACGGCGTCCCGCGCGCTCCCGCCGCCGCTGGACTTTTCCTTTCATCTGGGCTGATGTATACCATTCCGCGCCATACAGCCCCCTCGGATCGTCGCCATTCATGTGGTCGGCACAAAGCCCTACCGAAACATTTTTTCACGGACAGAGTGAAGACTCTCATGGCAACCCCGCTCTCCAACGCTCTCTAATGGATCGGCGTGAGAGGCTCAATCAGACCTGGATCGGGCTCGTTTTTTTTCAAGAGAGGTTGAGACTCTGACTTCCGTCTCGTTGTCGTCTCGAGCGTAAAATAAGTTGGCAATTTGGTGGAAACGTGAGTTTTGGCTTTTGGAAGATGGCCATCGAAACAAAGGTTTTTTCCTTCAAGTGCACTTCGAGGGAACTTTGAAGGCAGTCACGGCGTCTATTCCGGTAAAACTCGCCACAATCAGCCCTGTAATCTGGTGTCAAGGACCCCAAAACTTATCCGTCTGGATGTCGGGGGGGGGGGGGGGGGGGGGGGGGGGGGGTTTGGAGTGATCTGAAGGCTGTATAGCTATAGGTGGCCTGGAAATCTCCGCAGCCGCAAAGTTAAACAAACTTGTCGGAGGCATTTAGACTCAAGTTCACTGATCGGGCTGCAAGGCCGACGATAAACAGGTCAGAATTTAAATACAGGCAGCTGCCAGAGGTGCAACAACTGCAGTGGTTTTTTTCTTTTTTTTCTTTTTCGCCCCCAACAGGAAGTCGTTTGTCTTAACCAGCACGTCCTGAAATAGCCGCCCTAAAACAGTTGGCTTGATGGCACTTACTTTTAATTTTTACAAATGAAAAGTTTCAAGAGGCAACTATGATACAGACGTTCCAAGACAAAAACTCTGATTTTGGAATATGGTACATTTAAATGCAAACGTTATTGCTGAACTGCTTCAAGGCTATAATATATATTGGCAGCTGCAAAGCTGTGGACAAATCCCTCTACAGACAGGAAAACATCAGCATGCACGAAACTCAGGCCAATGACACTTCTTTCTATAGCTCCAACCTTGCACGCAGCAGGTCAGGGAGCTTACCATGTAAGCCACGAGTTTAATATTTACTGGGACTGTATGCAAAGTGACAGAGTTTGCCAAGTGACACAGTTCAGGTTCAAGTTCCTGCAGCACGGTCTATCAGCGCTCGGACCAACATGTTCTGACTCAGCACCCAGTGAATCGTGTCAGACACTCCACCTTGCTGGGCCTGAAGCAATGGCAATGATTTGTTGACCCCAAACTGTGGCCAGTGAAAGATAACATTAACCCCCCCCACCCCCCAAAACCACAGTTTGAAAGTGAGTTTGTATGATTATCTAGGACAGGATAACTTTGATTGAACTCCCTGACTCATTTTCATCATTTGCTTGAGCTAGTCTTAATTTTTCTCCTACTCCAAAGTTCAATAGGCCCATGCCAAGCCAACCACACACATATCAACAGTGGAGCCTTATAGTCTCCAATTCAATGTTCAACGTTTCACCCAATAGAACATCTACATCCTAATCCTGTAGGCCTGACTTGTGTAAAATGTTGATCCTCGGCTGCTTTCAATCCATTAGCGAACCGATCAGTTCAACGTGTTACCCAAATTGTGAGAAAACGCCCTGGAAGGGAAAAAAAAAAAATGTAGGTTGATCCCTACTTGGTTTTGCAGGCCAGAACTGGGAGTCTGGTACTGGTGATGTGGGTCAGTAGTGGGGAGGAATGTGTGCCCTGCAGCATTGCAAAAGATCTGGTAAGCTATACCACAATAAGATGCCTCTGTGACAAGTGGGTCACTACCTGTATTTACAGGAAGCTTCTAATCCCAGTCGCAATTGGAGTAGAAGCCACATTGAGGCCACAACGTTATGCAATTAGCGCTCGCCAGGGTAGCAAGTTTGATTCCAAGACATGTTAGCCCATTCACACCTTTCACAGAGCACTGCTGATCGATTAACTTGGAACATCAGATCAACGTTTTCTCAAACTTTAGATTTATCTCACATGTGCATCTGGTAAAGTGCCCATAGAAATAGTGCAAATGCAGTGTCCATGCTAATTTCATCAGTGGCAGCTAGGTTCGCACTTCCTGTATTCCTGTTTCCCTGTTTATGAAGCTCGACATTGACCAAACTTTTTTTTTTTTTTTTTTTTTACTACGGGCCGTTTCAACAGGTTGTATCGCTTGCTGGGCACTACCGTACATATATTTCAGGTAATTTTTTTCAAAGATGGCTTTGTAATGTTTGGCAATGACGTACCACATTCACCATGTGACTCATCCATTGAGCCAAAAGAGGTTTGGCGATGGGAATCGAAGACTGGGTGTCAAATCCTGAAATGCTGCCAGTTTGAGCTGATGGGGGTCACTCAAAAAAAAGTATGTGGTCATACAGACACCCTTCATTCAGCTTCCTGTACATGAGTTGTGCTGCTGTTGGGATTTAAACTGGGCCGTCAAAAAGTCAAGGCACCATAGGCCAGTGCACTGGCTGACCCAGGCATTCCTCGCTTGTCCTCATGGTTACAGGCAAGGAGCTTTCAGGCAGCCTAAGCCACCCGGCCATCCCTTCAGAATCTTTACGGGCAGGATCAAGTGAGATTTAGTGGGACAAAGTGCCCCCTTGGGTTCCACAATGGGCACCCGAGTGCCTTCAAGGGGTTTTGTTTGAATGCTACAGCGTGGACGAGCTCCTAAACTGTCGAAGGACCCTTCAGCAAAGGAATAAAACGAGACAGAAGAAGAAAAAAAAAAAACACTTTGGCACTCGCAACGACCCTGACCCTTGCTCTGCAATTCCTCTGCAGATGTGTGTAGGGGAAACAAAGAAATATGTCTTTGATAATTGAGATTATCTTGCAATTCATAACACAGCAACTGTGGTGGCTAAAGGGAAAAGGAGTGCAGGGAATGTGCAAGAAAATAAACAGTATACATTTGGAAATAGGTATAAAAAAAATAATAAAAAAAAAAGGTCTGGATTTGCTTCCATCTTCACACAACGTTGATGCCAGTGTCATTCCCCCCACTCCCCCTTCAAAATAAACTTTATTTCCCGGAAATTCCTCAAAAACACAAGGGGAGCGCTGTGTTTTTCAAATATCCCAAAGTAGTGTGGCACAAAAGACGTGCAACAAATTACATGTTTTCGTCCAAAAATGACATCAAGCCGAATTGTGAGGTTCCAGAAGAAGACGGAGCGGAATGTTGTCCCTTTGTTAAAGCTTTGAGTGAGGTAGAAAGATGTCAAACTTCAAAGCCATTGCAACACCCCTATAAACAAACAAGCAAAAAACAAAAAACAAAAAACAAAAAAAACAAACCCCACGATTGTCGAGGTATACTTTGACGCTGAAACTCAGTTGAAGTTGCTTTCTGAGCTGTCCCTTCCTCTTTTTTTCCTCGTTGAAAAAGAAAGATAACAGAAACGGCATAGCGTTCAGCAAAAGTTCACTCAGCGCTTGTATGAAAAGTTTTTTAAAAAAAATAAGAAGCCGTTTTTTTTGTTTGTTCAAACTTGTTGCTTACTTCTGTGTCTGCCGGCGCTCCACGACTGTTTCGCCTTGCTCGGGCTCCGGATGATGGCTCTCCCCGCCGACTTGAGTGCATCCATGTCGGTGTTGGAAGACGCGTAGAGTCGGTGAAGTTTTGCCCGAGGAGCTCTCCGGAGAGAAGTTGTTGACCAGACTGCTGATGGACTCGCGGTGCCTTCCAGTGCGCTAAGAAACGCCGCTATTTACGTCGTCGTCGGCGCACGTGAGCGAGCTCAACCGGGGACGTGGTGTGGCGTTTGAGTCCAATGGGAGATTTGGAAGACTCCCCCCGGTCCCTCTCCACCACCGCCACGTTCTTTATGTAGTTGGTTGAGATCTCTGCATTTTGGAATTATGAACCAATCTGTGACGTCAAAGCAGCGGTTATTTGTTGTATTTGCTGGTAAAGAGGGATGTGTACCAACAAACTTTTTTTTTTTTTTTTTTTTTAAAAAAGGTCGTACATTGTTTTGTATTCTTATACTGTATGTAAGAAACACATGTAGCGCTATATGTTAAGAATGAACAAATATCCCCCCCAAAAATATCAGATTTTTTTTGCTGTTATTTCAAAAAATATTTCTATTTTAAACTGGCAACTGCTGTTTTCCCACATCAATATTTTATGTTCTTTAATGTGTCTTTTTTGTTTGTTTGTTTGTTGACATCACTGCCATAAAGGTTTAAACATAACAAATAAATTCTGTCCTGTCACCTTTTTGTATGATTGGCAAATGATACTATAGTTGCTGGATGGACCCAAACGTAACTTGTTGAGATTCTCTCTCTGACCGGTAAAGAAACAAAGAGCACCTGAAGGCAACGCCAAAACCCGCTCACAGAGAAACCACATTTTTTCCTTTCAGCGCTGGAAAGACCGTCGGTTGTAGATGTAGGAATGTCAACAGGATTTATGTTGCCACCTGGCAAGTTTGTGAGGTAACCTAAAGCTTGAACATGTTTAAGTCAAATAAAACGTGTTCTTTGGTGATGCTACAACTGCTACAGACTAGCTAGAAACAAGCAACATCCATCTCTTACTTCTTTAGCTTGCCCTGCTTATCAGAAAGCGAGCGCTAAAACAGAAATGAATGGCAAGAGGCCCTTTGTTATGTCACAAGGGAACTGGTCGCTCTCCTAGGAGGGCACAGAGAAATAAAAAAATTACAACAATTTTAGCAGGAAGCTAATGTCAAGTGTTTTCAAGGAAGGCCGTGAACAGTGCTAAATCTACAATTTTTTGATCTGTAGAATAACGAGGCCACCCTGTGAAGTTGTATACATGATGTGATTCATAGTTGTAGCTGACAATTATTAGGGTGGAACAGACTATGACGCATACAGACTGAACAGCTTGCACTGCCACCAGCAAGACTTTCTTTAATTGTGACGATGGCCAAAGTGAAAAGTGCGACACTGTCGCCGTCACTTCGGGTCAAAGAAAAATGAACTTGGTGGAACAATCAAAAAAGATAAAACAAAAAAAGCACCTTTTAAAACCTTTTTCCTTCTTCTACACAAACTTACAAAAGCAAGTTGAAAAACTGAATTCACAACACCAGAGCGATCACCAAAAAAATACTTTTTTTTTTTTTTCTCCGAGAGAGGCAACATGACAGCACGACATGGTAAATAATTCATGGGGGAGGGAGGTTAACCTTTTCCCATCACAACACTTTCACAGAATCCTTCCTGTTACGCAAAAAAACCCCACAGGAAATCAACCTGATATGAAGGAGAACTATCGAGGATGTGTAACTTAACAGAAGCCTTTGTCAAATAAATAAATATGTGAATAACACAATCGGTCCGACTGACTGTCTGCCGCGTCATTGCGAGCAGGCTTGAACCTTGTAAACACAACACCCTCTGAATATGCTCACATGACAGAAGAAAACAAAACAAGACAGCAAATCCTCTGTCAACGTAAACATTATGCGAGCTACATCGATCAAAGTCTGGATGAAAACGCAACAGCAACACTTGGCACTTAAGAACTGAAATGAGACAGAGAAAGAAAACATTCCTCAGCATGTCCATGTACATTGTTGTAAACAACTAAATGCCAACTCTTGGGCATAATGATAGACAATCAGTTTGGCTGGTGTCTGACAAAAACCAAGACTGTGTCAGAGCACAATGACTTCCCTTTGAGCCTGTTGTATTCAGATTGACTCACTGAAAAAAAGAACAAACAAACAGATAAATGAAGAAATGCCCCAGATGCCTGTTTAGCCTTTGAATGTTAAGGTTGAAAGAATGTGTGTGTGTGTGTGTGTGTGTGTGTGTGCGCGCGCTGCGAATGGAACCCAGATAAATCAGAAAAAACAAACAAACGCTTGGAGGTCTGATGCTCTGAGACTCCAGGACTTGCGTGTGTGTGTGGGGTTTTTTGAAAACCTTGAAAATGATAAAACTGCAAGGCACTGTAAAAATTCTGCAAATAATCGGCAACAACCGGTTACCTCGACATCATTAAATCAGCTGAACGATATGAGCCTAGCGGGCAATAATTTGGTCCAGAGGCAGAGGGGAGGCAATTGCAGCAATCAGGTGAATATTAATGTGATATTTTGGCAGTGCCAGGTCCAATGTAGCAGTAGTTTGTTTAGTTCAGGAACCGGCGGGATTGAGTCTGCTCAGTCAGATTTCCCGATTATCTCGGAGGCTTTGCGAAACCAGCACCAAGGGAGCAGACGGGCTTTTGAAACATCCAACGCCAACTGAAATCTTACAAAACAATTTGCTGATTTAAGAGAGCAGTGGCATTTAAAAACATGAATCATTTTACATTCATGTATCTCTGGTAGGACTGTAGCTTTACAATTGAGCCTTTTGACGCAAACCTGAACTGAAATTGTTTCCGAATGCTAAGTTGCGAAGAAAAAAACCCTTCACTGTAGAAGGAAATATGGTGGTGAAGGTGTGGGCAGACACCAAGACAAACAAAAAGGAAAAAAAGAAAGAAGTGATGGCTCTTCTGATAAACATCTGGCCCTCTTCAAAAGATTGCACAGTCTATATCAGCTGAAAGCCCAAAGCTTGACAAAAAAAACAAAAACACAACACAACCCCTCGAGGACAAAATAAATAAATAAAAAAAAATCTCTTAATCAAACTTAAACCAGAGCCAAACTCGTTTCATGGACGGACTGTGGCTTGTATCGTGTGGTACTTTAGAGAGTAAAAATGACCAGGGGCTGCGACCAAAACAAACAAACAAACAAACAAAAACAACAACCAACCAAAAGCAAAACCTGAAACGATGTTCTGTCTGACAACGGTGCGGCGGGTGTCACAGTCACTTCTTGAGGGGCTGGTAGACTGAGGCGTTGGGGTCCAGGGAGGAGGGACTATTGTCCATGAACTTGGAGGAGTAGTGCGGGGTGACGGGGCTCAGGTTGCTGCCGTCCGACGAGTAGGACAGGCTGGGCATCACCGCCATCACCTCGGCGATCTTCTGCTTCAGCTCGGCGATCTCTTGCTCCCTCTGGTGGATCTGGCCTGCATTGGCAGAGGGGAGCCAGTCAGCGATGTGGAGATTTCAGAGGGCTTTCAGAGTTAAGGGTCCAGTGTGTAAAAATTTGTCTTTGATTTATGATTTTTATATTGGCAAAAGCTTAACATTTTCAACCACTTATCATCCACTGTTAAGCAGCACACTAGTGTACCTACCACGAGATAATGCCCCCCCGAAAATAAGAACACTCCATTGTGAAGTGACTGTGCGTTCAAAGGGATGAAAGCCTATTTTCCTCCCTCAATTCCTCCCCGAATATCAGCAACTACACAGGCCCAGGTTTCACATTGAGTGAGTATAAATACATCCAGAGACTATATTGTCAATATTAGGCAGTAAAGTGTAATTTTTTCAATGTAAGAAATGTGCAGCGGCTCAAAACATGTTGAAAACACAAACTTAAATACTGGGCTTCCTGTAACAATTTATACACTGGACCTTTAAAAACTCATTTAAAAGGCTCGGAATATTTTTTCCCATTTTAATGAAGCTGCACAGGTGCTGAATTATAATTAGCAAGTGGGGAATTGTTTGGGTGCAACTGTCACCTGTGTGTCCTACTGAATCAACATCAAAGTGAATCACGAGCCAAAGATTTGAGCCGCTATGTTCCAAGGAGAAATGATTCACTCATTCTCATCTTTCGCCCAAGCAGGTCCTTGCAACTCGTGCTGACAAAGTATCTGGTGGCACTTAAGACTTAGCCGTGGATAATTCAGAGCAGTTTGTGGTAATTAACGTGGGAAAGAACAAAGCAGTAGGGGGATATGACCAGCGACACGACTTCTTTGAACAGACAAATCGTGTCAAACACACTTTGAGCGCATTAACGGCGGCAGATCCTCTGGGTGTGACGGTGGCAACAGCCGGCTCGGGTGACGTTGTACACGCTACTCAAGCAAAAGCACTCACCTGCCAGTCAAACACACCAGAGGATCAAAGCAAAGACTTTTCTCAAAGACTCATGACCACCGACTGAGCTGCCGAAAGAAAGCAACGGTGATGTGCACTACCAGTCAAGTTTGGACACACCCAATGAATTCATTCATTTATTAATTTTCCATACCCGCTTAGTCCCGAGCTCAGGGTCACGGGGGTCTGCTGGAGCCTATCCCAGCTGTCATAGGGCGAAGGCAGGGTGACACCCTGGACAAGTCGCCAGTTCATCGCAGGGCCACACAGAAACAAACAACCATTCACACTCACATGCACACCTACGGACGATTTAGAGTCTTCAATTGACCTCACATGCATGTTTTTGGAGTGTGGGAGGAAGCCGGAGAACCCGGAGAGAACCCACGCAGACACAGGGAGAACATGCAAACTCCACACAGAAAGGTCCCAGGCCCGGAATCGAACCCACGACCTTCTTGCTGTGAGGCGGCAGCGCTAACCACTGCGCCACCGTGTCACCAATGAATTCAATGTCTAACTAATGGATGGAGAAGCAGAGAGTTTGTGGTGCATCCTGGGGCCAATGGCTGATTGACGTCTCCAAAACAGATACAATGAATGGTGTCCAAGCATATGGTTACCGATTGGCTGGGGCGATAGGTTAGAAATAAATAAGCGACCGTGGCGTCTTTCACTGCTGGTGTATTGATTATTTTGTTTTGCCATTATGCTGATGATGATGTGGTGTCGACGCCAAAAGCCATTTGTGCTCTAACACAACTCGGTTTCCACTAGGTGTGTTTCCATTAGGTCAAAGCAAAACTTTAGATGAGTTGGCAAAAGAGAGAATGGGGTGTGGATGGTGTGAAACTCACTAGCAGTTAGCAACTTGCTAATGGAACGACTGGGGAGTGAGACAAAATGCTTTTTTGGCCAAATAGGAAGAGATCCAAGTAATGAAAGGGTGAAATGTATGCATTATTCTTGGCCAGTGTAGCATTTGTCTGCCACATCAGCTGCTGCTGATGGTTGACAGTGACTGAACCTTGCCAAAACTGCACAATTGTCGGCACAAATCGAAGGAAGTTTCTGAACTGCAGCTGCTTCTGAGCAAATCTTCAACAGAATGTTCACACCTGATGATGACAGGAGGAAGAAGAATGAACGAAACAAACAGACAGCTACCCTGTGCGATCTCCAGCTGCCTCTTGGCGTCACCCAGAGCGGAGAACAGGTCCAGCTTGATCCTGGTCTCAGCGCTCAGGCTGTTCTCCAGGTGCTGAGTCTTCTCCTGCATGGCCGACAGCGCCGACATCAGGACCTCCGTGTCCTTCTCGTTCTCCTTGTACTTCCTCAGCTCCTGCACGAGACAAGAGGCGGGGAAAGAAATGGAATTAGAGGAGAATAAGTGCTTAATTCATTAAGGACTGGGCTCGGAACACCGATGCCCTTTTTAAAAAAGGCCAGAGCCGCCTCTACTTCCTGAGGAGGCTTAGGTCATTTAACATCTGCTGGACTATGCTGAGAATGTTTTATGAGTCTGTGGTCTCAAGTGCTATCTTGTTTGCTTTGGTGTGCTGGGGCAGCAGATTGAAGGTCGCAGACTCAAACAGGCTCAACAAACTCATCCGCAAAGCTGTTGACGTCATTGGAGTGAAGCTGGACTCCTTGGAGTCAGTGATGGAGAGACGTATGCTTCAGAAACTGCGAAGTGTTCTGGAAAATACCACCCACCCACTCCATCAGTTCCTGGCCCAACACAGAAGCACACGGACCAGGGGACTTAGACTTCCCACCTCAAAGACCGAGCGCCACAGAAGATCTTTTCTTCCTGTGGCAATCACTGTACAATTCCTCCTTGTAAAATCACTGTCTGCCATATACATCCACATGCATACATCCAAATTTTACAGTATCTTATAGTTATATGCTCTTTATTTTTATTTTATTTTTATTGTTAAATTTGCACTTGGCACTATGCCAATTTTCTTCTGTCAGCTTTGCACTAAGGAAAATAGCCGGTTCTTAAATGTTCTACTGTTTTTATTATTTTTACTTAGTTATTGCATGCTTCTATATTTTATGTACATTTCTCAAGTTGACTGGAACCCTGTTACGAAAAGTATTTCCCTCGGGATAAATAAAGTATTTCTGATTCTGATTCTGATTCTGATTACAGTGACCTTTTTTAACACTCATTCAAAACAATTGAAAATACGACCGGTGATGATTGTTAATCTGCGGGTGGTCCAATTGTTGCCGTGCACTGGTTTCTCCTCACCTGACATTTGCCCTCCAGATCCCGGATCTGCTCCTCCTTCAGCTTCACGTCCATGCTGAGCTTCTTGCACTCGGTCTCCAGCTCTCGGATGCGTCCTCGCAAAGAGTCGGTGGACTCCACCCTGTTGGACGGGAGACAAGAGCAGAGTGACACATTCACGCAAATGTAATTTGGTGAATTATTTTCTTGCACGTCTGCGTGTATTTGCCGCACCTGGTGGCGGCGGCCAACGCCACGGCCCTGGCGGCGGTGGCCTCCTCGATCTTCTTCCTCTTCCTCTCCTCGGCCAGCTGTTTCTCAGCCAGGGCGCGGGCTTCCTGCTCGGCCTTCAGCCTCTTCTCCAGCTGGGAGATGGTCTGCTTGTCTTTCTGCTTGGCCTGGATGGCCCCGTGCAGCCTGAGGAGTTCCATCCATTTCAATCATTTTTGTCACGTCTCTTTCACGCGCGTCCAACAGCTATGCGATATTTCAACTAGATGATATGTGTCTGTGCAGGATGAGCTGTCTTTGGGGCTAGCATCGAGCTTCATCCCCAGTGAGATGAGATTCCTCCTATTATAACATGCTGAACCAAAAAAATAACAAAATCTGCTGTTTTTTATGTCCAGGATTGCAGTCAGTGAACGCAAATTTTAAAAACGACATGGTTTACGCGGGTCATCGACATATCTTCTTGTAATTTATGTTCCAAAAGACGGAGCAAAGGCATTTTGTCTGCATTCAGCTACGGTTGCAAAATATTGCTGTCATTCCTGAACCATTGAGGATGGATAACTGTCGGGTTGATTAGTGGAAAATCCCCTCCTCCTTGCACCTTCGTACTTCCCCTTCCTCCACCTGCATCCATTACGACCAAGGAGGGGTGGAGCTCAAGTCTATACAGGAAGCCAGCTCAACACAAACATAAAGGAGCTTGCTGGCCGCATGTCAGGAGTGGCAGCATTATTGTTTGTACTGAGTACATGAAATGTGAATTTATCTGTATTTAGAATCTGATTTATGTGCTGCCTCTTTATGTTCTGATGGTTACTCCTTATTCTAAACATGTTTGATTGTTTAGTGTGGATTGTTACAGTATTGACCCTTTATCTTATTTCTTCTCTTTTCATCAGAGAAACCAATTCAAACAATATCCCAGACAATAAATGATTGGATCACCTCATCTGCCTTCACCTGCATGTTCTAATAGACAGGCCCATTGCGTTGATCACCCCCTGGAACCAGACTGTTTATCTAGCCTTCCATTTGTTTGGAAGCAATGTCTTGTGTGATTAGAAAGTTCAGTTGTTTTTCCTATTATTTCCAAACAGGGTGAACAGTATGGAGCTAAAGAGTAGTGCGATGGTGCCAGTCTGATATCTGTGGCCATAATATGGGGGATATTGCTTCTATACCTTTTCTACGTCCTCTGCCAAACACAAAGATAAGTGGATAAGTACAAATATTCTGGACATCTCGGCTTGCCGCATTCACACGTGGGGTTCCGGGAAAATGTCGTTCATTTGGGGTTACGGACTCCAAGTGGCCCCGTGGAAGCACCTACTTGTTCTGCAGCAGCTCGTTGTCCTGGCGGAGCTGGCCCAGCTCCGAGCGGAGGCTGCGGTCCTGGCTGCTCAGGGAGGAGAGCTGACTCCGCAGTTCCGACTCCAGCTGCCTGTTGGCCTGCAGATCCGCTTTCAGACGCTTCACGTCCTGCTCCAGCCTGCCCGGTGACAACGAGAAGGAGGGGTGACGACATCTTTGGATGGGAAGGGAAGGAAAAAAAGAAAAAAAAACACAGCAGAAAAAAAGTCCCTTAAAGTTTTTTCGGAGGAGTGGCGTCTTACCGTATGAGCGCGTCTGGTTTTCCCAGCTGGTTGTTGGGGATGCAGTTCTCCACGTGGTCCTTCTGGTTCTTCCCCGCCCCCTTCTGCTTCCTCTCGTTCTTGCCGCCCGACGAGCCCGGCGGCACGCTGCCGTTGGAGGCGCTGTGGTTCCGCGGCGAGGAGTTGGAGACGCCGGCCCCGCCCCCACCGCTGTTTCTGTAGTTCCTCCCCGCCCCCGCCGATTCCTCCTTGGAGGCGGAGGCGCCGGCGGCGGCGTGCGCGTTGGCGTCGCCCTCGCCCGCCAACTCGTTATTCAGTCTCTTGGCACCGCTGTAGTTCTCCATGTACTCCGCCTCCTGCAGTTTGGAGTCCAGCACGTGCATGATGCTGTTGTTGTTGATCCCCACTGCGTTCTGCTTTTTGCCCTCCCTGCCGCCACTGTCCTTCACTTTTTCCCGGTACTCCAGCTCGGGCAACGGTGCCGCGGCGTTCTTCTTCCCAGGGGGCGCTCCGTTTTGGGATATCACCGAGGGCTCCGCCTCCGAGATCCCTTTGGCGAGGGCGGCTGGAGGAGAGCAGGACAGGATAAATGACTCTGATTGTGAATAATTCGTAAACAGTAACAGGTAACCGGTAAAATGGTCAAAAAAACTTTGATTTTTGTTTTTTTTCCCCCTACAAGGTGAACTAAAATATAGAGGTACTCTTAACATCTAGACCAATCATTCACTGAAATAGCTTGCTGTGCTATTAAATCATTAAATGGTTAGCAAGCTGCTTCATCAGGGTTAATAATTGGCCTTCAGGCTCGTTTGCTTCATCCTCAGTTTCTTTTTCAGTTATGAATTGACTTTGTTTGGCAAGAGGGTCGAGTGGGCATTGAACAGCTTCGTTAATGCAAAAGCCTCTCGGCCGCCTCCAGTCTAGAGGTGTGCGCGTGCAGGAACAACCGGGAATAGTCATGCGATGCCGCCTGTAGGGGTGGCACTCAATGCGTTGTGGGAGAAATTGGGTCTGGTTTACTTTTACGGGGTTGCGCATTGTAACATTTATTAGCGTCTTGGTGCAGAACCGGATGCACGCAGCATTTCTGTTTTAAGTTTACGACAGCTACGCCATGTGAGTGAAATTCAAATGTTAATGAGCCATTAGTTCCTTTGCAGAGAGCAGAAATCAGCAGGTTTCTGGAAGGGAAGCTGCTCTCTGCTAAAACACGCCCCTGCATGCGCTCATCAATGAATGAATTCCACTGGCACGATCAGTGTGCCGTGTATCATTCCTCCGTGCCAATGGCTCACCCTCCTCTGCCTCTCTTTCCAGCCTCTGCAGCATCTGTTGCTCTGGGGGTAGCGCCTGCTGCAGGAGCTGCATGTAGAACTCATTCTCCTTCTGCACCTCCTTCTGTTTCCTCAGTCGCATCTTGTAGCTGACGTAGCTCTTGAAGCCGAAGCCCAGAGTCACCACCGGGTAGCCGATGCTGGGGACGGAAGCAGAACGTTCGTGACAGTGTTTGTGCCCGGGCGCGAGCGCACGTTCGTTCTCCCGCAGCGGCCGTTTCTATCGTTACCAGTGAGCGGCGAAAGGTCGACACAGGTCCACATGAAAGTTCTTCAGATCTTTGAACCGTATGGCGGCCTCAATGTACACAAACAGAATCCAAAGGGACACCGTCGGTAAACAGACGCCTCTCTCTGCAGAAAAAAGTAGGAGATGGTTAAAAATTTGAAAAAAAAAAAAGGCGCTCTTTAGGAAAACTTGGCAGCCGTGACTGTTTTCTTCAAGGTGAAGACGGCTGTTGGCTCATGAGAAAGAAAAGACAAAAATATAACAGAACGTGGAGAAAACGCGAGACCAACCTGTGTGCCAGACATACTGGACCCATACGTAGGTGCTGGCAGCAAAAAACAACCATTGGACGGGGATGAAGAGAAGGCAGATGATGTCTGACGTAAACGCCACACACACGAAGAAGACGGAGAACGCCTAAGAGCAGGAGAAGGCCATCAATAATTAAATACGCCACGACAATGCCGCGCAGATACTGTGGTGTCTATTTCGGTTGCCGGAAACACGCACGTGTGCATTCCAAGGCCCCATCATTCATTTACAGTGACATATAATCACTCTTAAGACTAATGTAGAATGTGTAGTTGTGCGTGTCGGGGGGAGAAAAGAGAGCGAGCTCTTACCAGTCCCTGGTATCTGAAAGAGTCGTAGACACTTCGGATGAAGAGCCAGAAGGGCCAGAGGTACTCGAACCTGAACTCGAGCACAAAGTCGGCCAGCAGAACTAAGATCCACACCACCAGGAACTTCAGGTAGAGGAAGGTGCTGCGGGAGGAGGGAATTAAAGGCAGTGATGTAAACAAAGGCAGAAATAGAGAACTAACAAGGGGACTTGAATAAAGAGGTGGCCAAACACTTTTATCAGCTGATTTAGACGGTGTGACGCATTTGCATGTTGGGTTTACGCAACAGTCCGGTGTTTATGGTGATGACATGTCAACTGGGTTTGCCGATGATTAGATTCTATCATAAAACAGGCCCCAGTTCCTCCCTGTGAGCCTGCGAGCAGAAAACACTTAATAGTCTGAACGGACATTTAGATGAAAAAAGGAAAATTTCAGGCAATTTTTTTTTTTTACAAACATGGGTACTTTAAAATTGCCATGCATGTTGTTGTCAGAAATGACACTGTAATATGTGCTGTATGCTCTAAATGACGTTCACCCAAACGTGCACTGGACACGACACTGCCATGTCCTGACATGTTTGAAAAGCACAGCTGGTTTTCTCTCTCATGCTTGCCACCAATCAGTGAGTGCAAAAATGTATGCAAATTTTTCTTTCAAGCCTACCTGCTACTGAAATAACTGCTTTTGTTTTATTTTTCCTGAAAATTTAAAATCGATAGTGATGCATTTAAAAAAAAATATGTACATTATTATTATTATTATTTTTTATTATTATTATTATTATTATCTTTTTTTTTTTTTGCGATTTCTGAGAATGAGTGCTGAAACACCTCTGTCAGACAAAGCACTGGCGACAAACCCGCGGCACCCCCTCCCACCCGGCGGCGTCACCCCGGACTCCAAAACGAGCGTCTCTCTCTGACATTGCTGCTGTCCTGTCATCTCAAGCTGCGGCTCGATTATCGTTGTAACTCCGTGCTCATGCTTTGAATGGACTAAAAGGGATTCCCGCCGAGCGGAATGTGTTATAAGCCATTATTACGAGCACAGTGTCCTACAGCCACATTTCCACTGCAATTATGCCGAAATGTTCAACCACCTAGTCGGCGACTATCCTGCACAAGATGCCACATAACTAACGCTACGGCCTATTATTACAACAATACCACGGGCACGTTCTGTTACCGCTAGCTCCATCTGTAGCGAGAAAACCCGGCGCGCTTTTATGTGAATGTAGCAGAGGCTGGCAGACCCGTATTGACATATGCAGAGTGGCGCCATTGTTATACAATAACGTCTCACCAGCCCCTTTTTTGTACCTGCTATATATACCCTCGGTGATTCGGTTCCGTTTTAACGGCCGTCGGAGTTTGCTGCAGTCCGCATTGCGCCGCTTCATCCTCCCCCTGTTGATTCACTTGAGATATCGGTGACGGTGACGGCGACTGGAAATGTCATTCGCTCATCCTAATATTCACACTTCTTCAATTATCCTCCATTGTTGTTGTTTTATGCACATGAAACAAAGAAATAAATAAAAACAGTCCGCGAAAGGCCCTCCCCCTTTCACGACACGCTGCGTCCTCCGGCCGACGTCTGACGTCACGCCGTCGGGGCTGCGACGTCGGAAAAACATGGCCGCTTCCGTCGAGGCGAGATGTGTCGTTTAGTTTAAACATCTCATACCCACGTTTAGAGCGGTAAGTGTGACAATACTGGTTTGTTTTCGACTTTTTTTGCCAAACGCTGTCGATTTCGTTTCGTTAATGTGTTTTATGTGTTAAACGGGCCTGCGTTTCCCATGTTTTCACGGAGTTAATCCAAAACCATGCTGACTCCACGTTTGTTTTTCTGTGTGTTGATCCAACATGGATACGCTTTTTAGCACTGGAAAAGTACAACATACGTCCTTTGATAAATCGAGGTTCAGTCCGTTGTTGACGAACGTAACAAACTGAATCTGCAAAGTCCATCGCCAGTGCGGATACTTAAACTGCCGTTCTGCTCTATGTAAAACATGGTACGTATCTATGACGGTCCATAATATTTTACGCATACTTGTGTAAGGAATGAATTCATTATTAGAATTGATTTACTGTATATGTATGGTATGTATTAAGTGTATTTGTGTTTGTTGATAGTTTTTCTGAAACGTTTGCACGCATCATTTTTAGGCAGAGAAACCACAGTGTTGTTTTAACTACCCGATGTAATTGTTACTTTGTCTAACCGCTGTGGTGTTTATGGTTCAACAGATGATACCTGTTAAGGAGGAAGGGGAAACAACTGTCCTCTCTGAGGAGGATAGAGAGATGGAAGAGGAGAAGGGAGAAGAAGAAGGAGGAGCAGCAGCAGCAGCAGAGGAGTCTGTCGAGGATGGTTCCGGGAGTGAGGAAGATGATGGTGATGAAGAACCCGAAGATGCATCTCATGAAAATGGGGATGAGAAAGAAGAGGACACCAAACAGACTTTGGATAAAACAAAGAAGGATACCCCACTGCCTGGGGAGCCGAAAGAAAAGAAGCCATCAGACAGCCTAAATGTGAACAATGAGGTGGTGAAGATGAGAAAAGAGGTGAAGAGGGTGAGAGCTTTGATCATTAGGAAGCTGACTCGACAGATTGGCAAGTTAAAGAATAAGAAAGGCAAAGAGGCTGATATTGAGAGGAACCAACGAAGAGCTGGCAGACTGCTGGAGGAAATCCATGCCATGAAGGCCCTCTTGCCAGACAAGGTAGGTCTTATAGACTACACTCAAGCATTCCACAATATGTTGGTCCAATACGTTATTCCCACTAGAAAAAAAATAAATCAAAGATAGGTTCACTTGTCCACATATCCTTCAAAATTATGACTTTAGTTCATTGTTGATGTGTTTTTCAATTCTTTTTATCGCCAGGTGACCAAAACAGCCTTGCAGAAGAATCTGAACTTTGAACAGGAGTGCAAGAACCCAAAGTCGACTGCTTCAGATCGAGCCATTGCTCGCATCGCCACTCACCCTCAGTTTAACAAGAAGATTAAAGATATAAAAGCTGCTGTGGCGCTCTTCAAAGAAGACCGGAAAAGGGGTGGAAAGGAAAAAGAGCAAAACAAAGCTGGAAAAGTGATTGTAAAGTCAGACAAAAAGAAAGAGAACAAGAGTGTAAATCAAAAAGACATTAAAGTGGGGGAACAGAAACCCATGGACATTGAGGAAGGGAATAGTGTGTTAAAAAGCACTCTTGATGTAGTCCCGACTGAACCCAGCAAAGAAACGAGGACAGTGATTGAGTCTGCTGAAAAAACTGTTGGTAATGACGATAAAAGAGAAATTCCTCCTGTGAACGCAGTGAGGGCAGCCACTGCTAAAAATAATGAAGTAAAGGATGTTGTGAGAAATGCACCAACAGTGAAAGAAAAACACAATATTCAGGCTGAATCTGAAGAAGAGAGTGATTTAGACTCATCTGCTGAAGAGGAGAAAGAGTACTTTGATGACAGCACAGAAGAGCGTTTCAACAAACAGTCCTCTCATTCAGAGGAAAGCGAAGAGGATGATGACTTCTTTGTTGGGAAAGTCAGCAAATTCAAGAAGAAGAAGAAGAAAGGCATGGGAATTGAGAAAACGAATGGCATGAAAAATGACCAAACGGAGGAGGACCAGAACAGAAGAGAGAAAGTAACATCACTTGATTCTATTTTTTGTTCTTCCCTCGCGAGATCCAAACCTGGGAGAGGGCGGGGAGCAGGAAGGGGTAGAAATGGTGACAGAGGTCAAGGTCGAGGCCGAGGGGAATCAAGGGGTGTTGATGGTCCGAAAGGGGCTTTTGGTAAGCAATCCAAGTTCCAAGAAAAGCCCTTTCATGCCGATAGAGGAAGGGGACGAGGCCGAGGCGGTGTTACGAGGAAAAATGATCACAGGGATGGCGCCGCCTTCTCAGCAGAACCGGCGCTGCATCCCTCTTGGGAGGCAAGTAAGAAGAGAAAAGAGCAGCAGGGACAAATCTTGGCTTTCCAGGGAAAGAAGATTAAGTTTGATGACGATGACTGAAACAACACATTTTAAATATTGTTGTAATCATAGTTTGGACTCGTGTGTCATGTTACATTTTTGCAAATGTACACATTGACTGTTCTGATGAATTCCCAGCCACAGAAGAGTCTGCTGCCTTGAGGAGCGTATTGTAAATGTTTTTATTAGTCTAAGTCAATGCTCAGATTAAATGAAAAACTGTTTTTTGTATTAAAAAGAGAAGAAAAAAAAAACTTTACCTGAAATGTATTATTCAAATGTTTTATTCCTTATTGTGAATTAATTTAAAGTTGTGAATTGCTTTAACTGAAATATTTTATTTTAAAGATGTGCTCAAAAATAACAAGTTACAAAGGAATTTGTATTTCAAGGTGTTCATCCCAGTTTTTTTTCCCAAGTATTTTTTTCTTTCTGTTAATTTACCGCAAATTATGTACCTTGTTTTTAAACCTTTTTAAACCCTTTGTGGGAAAAAAGAAAACAAAATCAAATTATCTTTGGCAGGAAAGACCTAAAATTAAAATGCATATTCTGTTTGCCTACTTTGTTCTTTCTTGTATCTTTTTACAAATATAAAGTTATTAACAGTTGCAAGTTTTTAGTATGCACTGATTAGAAAGTAATAGTCACAAAGACGAAATTTCAATGTTGTCTTAGTCAATTAACATTTAATTTGCATGCAGTTAGTTTACACTCCATATTAAAAATACAGGTTTGAAATTCGTTTAGGTTATCTTACTGAAGTTATCTTAAAATTCGAAAAAAAATAATAATAATAATAATCTCAAGGAAAGTATTTTGGCGCAAGCTAATGAAACGAGATGTGATGAAGAGGAAGCCATTATTAATTCCACATTGAGGAAATTTGCATGTAGTCACAGCAACAAAACAGTAAACGAGAATGGAATTGTATTGATTAAGAACAAATAAAAGAAAATTATTTATAGACTAAGAAGGAACAAACAAGATATTCACATATATTATATTGACCGAGTGATATCCGAGTTCACGTAAAACCATAGTGCCCCCTAAAGTAGTACACTGAAAAGTTGGACTATAATGTGACCGTTGGACATATCAAAATACAATTGCCGGATTTTTTTTTTTTTTTTTTTTTTTTTTAAGCAGGGATGTAGTAATTTACTTTTCTTTACACGTGTGTTTTTTATTTTGAAAGCACACGTCTTCCGCTACGATTTTAAATTTCCGGTCAGCCGACGGTCGCTTTACTTCTGGCTGTGCTCAGTCAGAGCGCCTTGCAGCTGCACATCGTAGTTTTCAAGTGCCACAACAAACAAACCAACAAGCAACAACACTCTTCGCCAACGGCCCTTGTGTGTGAGTACATCGGTTAGGACTAATGTCAGACGTGTTTGCATGACCGTAACAACTCTCTGAGCGGCGCTGAGTTGTGGGAACGTGCGGGTAACCTGCAAGTTACTCCCGTGAGCTAAGACGTTAGCATTCATCTGCCCAATTACCCAAATGATGACACTAGTGAATAAACACCTGCGCAACAAAAAATAGATCTCAGCATGTTCATTGTAGCCATTATTGATTTCAGGGACGTGTAGCTCAAGTCAATTTTGATTTGCGTTTCCTGTTGAGAAAGTAATGATGGGATCTTGAGCAATCAGTGTGGTCTCTTCATTAGCTTCCTGAATATACACTACCAGTCAAAAGTTTGGACACACCTTGTTTCTTCTCTATTGGGGATGAGCCCGACGAACGACGGGGCTCGAACGTGCTTCGAGTCACGTCTCTCGCAGGGCGAAAGACCCATAGTTTTTGGAATTATTATTATTATTATTATCATTATTATTATTATTATTATTATTATTACGCGTCAGGAGGGGATCGCCGGCGTCGGCAGGTGTTGGGGACGTAGGCAGGTGTTGGGGGTGGGGGAAGTGTTGACAGAGGTCGCGAGGCTCAGCCCCATCAACGCTGCTTGCAGCTTTAATTACTTTCTACACTGTGGATACATACTGAAGACATTAAATATAAGAACAAGATATGTGGATTAATGTGGCAAAAGGAAAAAAAAAAGTTAAATACCGAAATGTTTTTTTATATATATTTTATACAAAGGGTTTGCTATTCTATGCCATCTAAAATTAAAAAAAAATAACTTGTTTGAGTTATTTCATACCTTTTTTGTTTATTACATATTTCATGTGTTCATTCATAGTTTTGATACCTTGAGTGACTATCTACGATGTAAATAGTCATGACAATGAAAGAAAAACCTTTACATCAGAAGTATGTCCAAACTTTAGACCGATAGCGTACTTGAGTTTTGCTTTGTGTTCCCAATAAGGTTAAAAAGAAAAAAAAAAAGGCTGGAGGTGGAAGTAGATAACCCCCAGGAGCCCAAAGATGGTGGTGGGGCCAGCGAAGAGGACAAGTCACCAGATCCTATGTCCCCGTCCGCTGTTCAAGAATGTAAGTGTCAAATAAAGATTTGTCAGAAAGCCAGTGCTGAAAAGCGAACCAACTGCTAGACGTGTCCCTGTGGCCGTTTGCATTCAGAGGTTCAGCATCAAACGTGTGTGTGTGTGTGTGTGTGTGTGTGTGTGTGTGTGTGTGTGTGTGTGTGTGTGTGTGTGTGTGTGTGTGTGTGTGTGTGTGTGTGTGTGTGTGTGTGTGGCAGCAGCATCCACCTGTTCTGGGAAGCACTGGTGACCTTTGCTCTGACCCCATCCCAGCTTACCAGCCCAGTGGCGCAGTGGTTGTGGGTCTGATGCCGAGCCGGGTTGTATATGTATGAAAAAAGTGAGACTCATTGAGTGCCGAGCAGGGTGGCAATGGACCTGGAGAACGACCAGATCCACCAAATGATTCCTGGCACTGCGATTGCTCAACCATCCCTCAGGGGAATTGGTCACACATATGGAATTTGCACTGCAAGACAATGACGTTCTTGTGTCACTATGTGTGTAATAATTAAATGCTCTGCCATGTCAAGTGCATATTATTATTTTTATTGTTGTTATTACCACCACTACTGTTATTAGGAAATGTTTTAAGTGAGGCCGTATGATGACGCAAATATAATGTGTATCTGCAAGGTAACTTTTGGAAACCAGGATCTTAAAAAACAGCTTCTAGTAGTAACGTTCTCTGTTGTTTCGTCACCGTTCCCAGCTGCCACCCCCAGTTCCGTAACCTGGAAGGCCTGTCCAAGTACAAGGTCAAACTTGGACACCTCGCTTGTTTGTCTGACGCGGAATTTTGCCGAGCTTATGAAGAGATCCGCCCAAGGGGTGCTGGACCTGAACTATGCCTGCCGGATTCTCAACGTCCCCAAGAGGCGTCTCTATGATGTCACCAATGCCCTGGAAGGTGCTCACCTCATCACGAAGAAAATGAAAAACTCCGTTCAGTGGCTGTGAGTGAAAGTGGATGTGACTCTCGGATAGGAACGGTTTGCCGAATCGTGTTTTTTGTTTTTTTTCCCCGACAAAATTACATGAAACCCAGCTGGGCGCGAGAATGAAGCTTTGTCTTTAGCAGGAAGCGAAAAGAAACAACTTGTTTGAACTAGTTTTAACTCAATTTCCAGCAGATTATTTTATGTTGTGATTGATTTGCTGTAGTTCTCAGTTCCTACTCCTTTGATTATGCCTGGAGTTTGTTTGTTTTCCTTCATATGACTTGACAAGTTGGCAGGTTAGGTGTACAGTAAACCCCCCGCACCCCCGGTTGGTTTGAAAGTCAAAATGTCCATTGAACCAAAACCTATCAACTAAAAATGCATGTGAGAGCTGTCGCTTGCCAGTAGTTCCCAAATCACATGGAGGTTTGAAGAGCAGAGGTGTTTTTTTTTCTGCATTATTGTCACAGCAGAAAATGTTTTTGATGTCCTTTGTTTTTGTTTTGTTTTTCCCCCCTCAGCGGCCCCGTCACTCATCAGGACCTTGCACAAGAGCTGAGACACCTCGAAGAGAAGGAAATGAAACTTGACCAACTGATCGAAAGCTGTACGGTGCAAATCTACCAGCTGTTCGAGAACCAGCAAGATCGAAGATATCCTTTCAGCAGTGTTTCATGCTCTCCCATGCAAATAACCCCCATCCCTCGCCCCAGCTATTACTGGGTTTAACTGTGCTGTTGGCCAACTTGGATTTTTGTGTCCACGTCCACTTCTATGGATTTTAAACCTTCACCCTAAAGTTCACATTTGCTTATTTGACGTACGAGGACCTCAGCAGGATTCCGAACTACAAAGAACAGACTGTGATTGTGATCAAAGCCCCTGCAGGAACTAATCTGAATGTGCCACATCCAGACGAGGTAGTCACTCTTGTTAATGAATCTTTGTGTATTATTTTGCATGCTGTTGTAAAAGTGTCTTGTAAAGGTCAGGACACGGGTGGAATTAAGTTTTTTTTTTATTTCCTTTCTCTTTTTCCATTCTCAGAGAGGTGGCTTTTGCACCTTTGAATGAATGAGTAGTTGAATGAATGGTTTATTTTTAGTTTACAGTGTAAAATAATGCAATCTTGTGCAATCAACTGACAAAAATGAAAAAGAACCTTCCAAAACAAACGTGCACGTTCTATTCACTCACAACAAAAATAAAACAACTCTGTAAACGAAAGAAGGCGTAAGCTGAAGCCGAAGCTTATTCGTGCCTATTCCATGCAGTCCATCAGATTGTCTGGAATATTAGTAATAAAAGATTAAAAAGAAACAAGATTAAAAAGAAAAAACAACAAGACAAAATATGCTTGACAATATTCTTCATAATTGATTCACAATTCAATAATTTATCCTTGTAATCATGAAGTATTTTGTCCTCCAATATTTTTTTTTAAAACTCAACAAAGATCTCCACATTTTCACATCATCACTGATCCCATTCCACTTTTTCATGCTCATGGTTCGAAATCAACCAAAATGAATGCTCTCATTCTTCTTCTCAGAGCCTTATTATCCACGTCGTTAGTAGAAATGGGCCCATCGAGGCGTTCCTCTGTCCAGACCACCCCAACCCCGACCACTGCCACGCCAACAACGGCCAGAAAGCCTCCGCCAACGGAAACCACTCCTCTCCTCAGGCCGTCTCTCCTTCCCTCCACGTGCACGCCAAAGGTAAAACCAGACGCACTGGATCCTCTCTGATCCGGTTTTCACACCTGACCGTCCTTCGGACTCCGTTTGATTGGGCTTGCAACATTTATCTGGTGAGCTGCATCAGCTTTAACCCAGTGAGAAGCCAGAGACCAAATTCTACTCCTAGCACCTGCATTGAAATCCTCTACCTGCATTTTGTTACTTAGATTTTAAAAATACTGTGCGTCTTAAAGGGGAGCAAAGTTTGCTGCTTTGCTCCACATCAGAGTTACAGCAGAGACAAACTTTCCAAGCGTTTTGTGAAGCCACAAATGGCACTGATACCAAACAAGCAACAGCGCCCCCGTGCCAGGTCGTCTTTCCACTTTCTGAAGTCAAATCCTTTCCAAACATGCACAATTTTAAAGGAGGCTCTAAACAGAGTGCTAAGTGCGCTGTTTCTTGGACAGTCATTTGGAGGATCAGTTGCGTCAAGCTGAGGTCCTTCAAAACGTATTCTTTTCTTTCTCAGACTATGCCTTCCACGCGTCAGACGCCGGGACTGTTGGCTCGCCGCGAGCCCAGGAAACTCGCCAAGCGCCAGCAGCTACCTCGCCACCTGGTCAGTGCCTCGCCGAGGGCGATCGGCAGAGCTTCCTCAGCCTCACCTCGCCCCTGAACTTCAGTCCCGGAGGAGAGGAGCGCCCGCCGAGTGCGATGGAGGAGCAGGGAATCACCGACCTCTTCTCCTCGGTGGATCCGGAGCAGATGCCCCTGGACCTGCCTGTTTAACCCCCAACACCACCACCACCACCACCACCTCCGCCACCACCGCACCTCCGTCTCTTCTGGCCAACGAACATCTGGCAAAATCAGGAACAAGGGCCGGATACAGTAATGATTTGAATGTGAGTTTTTTTTTTTCCCTTTCCTACCTTGGATACTGTGACTGGGGTTCCATCCCCACTCAGGTATGTTGAGAAGGTGTTGCCACTGAAAACTCGACACGCTTGGTTTTATGGATTTTTTCATCTGTTTTTTGCACTGTACAACAATTACGAGGGAACCCATTGAGCAAAGCCAGGTGGCGCTAGAGCCACATGACCGACCAGAAGGTGATTAAAAGTGTGTAAAAAAAAAAAGAAAGAAAGAAGCAAAGCAGCCATAAGTCAGGTTTTGGTTTCATTTGAGGACGTATTGATTCCAGTCTTTTCTCTTGAACTGCTGTGATGAGATCCTTCATTCAGGTATGTACTGTTTTTTTTTTTCTCCTTGAAAGCCAGGATTATTTTTTCCCCCCTCGTTTTTCCCCTCCTCTGCGTTCAAGTCGGCAAACGCAACCTCCACTTGACTGCCGCGCGACTCGCAGTACTCGTCTTTTCCGTCTGTTTTAGTCGTCCCCAAAAAACAGGTGGAACCTGGAGGCACTTCTGTTAAAACCCCCTCTTTTTTTTAAAATATAAATATAATCGTCAGGGTTTTTTTTTTTTTTTTTTTGCTTGACCGACCGGTCACTGAGATGAGAGCACGTTTGGCACCGGCTGGCGGTTCCTGCGACACATGAAGCCATCTGTCATCGGGGGGGCAACTCAACACATCAGCGTCGGGTTGGGGCGGCGCAGCTGGAAGACATCGCAGCCAAAGCCAAGGCAAAAACACACACAAACACAACCGCCTTAATAGGATCCAGCTTTCCGTTGGTCGTGTCGCCTCTGTGGAGAAATAAGCAGAGCCTGCTCCACAAACACGCTGGTGGCACTCCTCAAACGCAAAACAAACACCAGCTAATATGTTGCCAATAAAGGCCGGCTGACTGTGTTACCGGTTGAAAATAGCAGCGGCTCGGAAAGAAAATGAAATGCTTTTTTTTAATGCAGTGAAATCTAAATGAATTGGCATTTAAAAGTTAACATATCTGAATTATAACCTAGCTTTTAATACAACACTACAGGGCACGGCGTTTATAGCCTGCAAGGTTAAGGGCTAAATAGATGTTTTTTTCTGTTTTTTTTTATCACCGTCTATGCACGACGAGTACACCTCCAGACACTAGGAGGCGGTATTACCCCACCTGACGCGCCAAGGATCAACAGCGTTCAGGTTGTTTTGAAACAGTCAGCTGTGTTTGCCGTCCCTCTCTGGCTCGATGGGATGGAATCAATGTGGCTCCTAATGGAAAAGCCGTCGAAGACCGACGCCGCTGTCCTTGTGTGTCTGTGTCGAAAACAAATGAGAATGTTTCGTTCTTCCAATGGACGAGGAAAAAACTTTTGTTGGTGGAATGAACTCAGCGTGTGTGCGGTGGTGTTTCTGTGACAAAAAAAAAAAAGCAGTCTTGTTTTGTTGGGTGCAAATAATTGACCTGTTGTTGGTAACGCTACTACTAATGTATAATTATATTCTCTTTTATTTTCTTGACCTTGTTAAGTTTTTAAATAAAGAGACACGTTCTTCCTGAATGAAAACAACAACAACAACAACAAAAATTGATCCGTTTTATTATGCTAGCACTGACACACATTGATAGATGACCTGAGCAGAACATAGAACCTCCAGAACACGTGTTCGATGGACAGTGTTAAGTGCTGCGTGTTGACCTGGTTGCTCTTGCCGGAGGCTCTTGACAAATATGCCACAAATCTGCATAAAACTGCATACTTTTGTGTCATTCAGTCACATACACAATTGGTGTCTTCTCCAAAACAATATTGTCTAATTTCTAAAAAAAAAAAAAAAAAAATAGAAAAAAAAATGAAAACTTCATTTAAACAAAAATCATTTGGTTTCCTCTTCTCGAAGACCTGCAAACTTTTCCTGAGCCCTCGTGATTCTCTGTGAGTCCACTTCTCCCCCCTTCAGCATCTCTTTGTCTGAGCCGCGCAGCATCTGAGAAAAACACCATCAGCGCCGTCAGCTTGTGATGATGTAATCTGTCTGGAGCCCGCAGCGCCCGCCGCTGCCCATAGATGGCAGTGTTGGACCTCTAAATGCCTGACGCTCAAGGCCGTCAACCCAGTTCACTGAAACAGTGGCACACTTTAGTCGGGAGTTCACGGAGAGTCACTGGATCACAGTCATTATTGATTCATGCGAGTGTGTGTGTGTGTCCGTTTGTGTGCGTTTAGTCCCTCCTGCGCCACGACAATTTGCTCATTAAAATGAGACGAGGGCCGGGCGGCGGCAAGAAAAACCCCAACAACAACAAAGTGACCGTTGAATTGGGCCAAATTGATTGCGGGCCTGACGTCAGCCCGCTTTCCTATCTCAGGAGATGCTCTGTCAAACGGCGGTCGATGCAGCTGTCAATCATGCGATCAATCCGTCGATGGGTTGTTTCATTTTTAGAGTGCTTTTCCCCGTCGCCTACGAGCCGCCGGTGGCGACCTACGGCGCAAAGGGGGGCCTTGAAGCGGGCGGCCAAAATGTGCCACAGGTGACCCGGCTTAGAGGGCTGAGACGGAACCGAGTCGCAGCGTAAGGCTCCGCCCCCCTCCGGGAGTTCCAGTCCGGCTTTGGGGCCGCGGTGCTCGCTTCTTTGCCGAGCAGCCGCCGTCGCTGTTTTGACTGCATGCGACGCACTGACAAAGCAGAGGGAGCGAAGCAAAAAAAAAGAAAAGAAGAAAGGGTTAAAGAGGGAGCACGAAAGTGAGAGAGGCAAAGAGCGAGAGCGGGTGAGCGTACTACGGGCCTCTGATTGGCTGCCGCGAGAGCTCGCCGTCTTTTTACGTCACGCTCCCTCCGCCAGCCAACGGGCTGCCGGAGCCACATTTTTGGGTTTTGTGAATGAAGGGGGGGAAGCAGGCAGGCAAGCAGGGAGGGGTTTGATTCGTCAGCTGGAGTTTTTTTTTTTTTTTTTTTTTTTTTTTTGCTCTGTGTGTGTGTGTGTGCGCGCCGTCCACCCTGACTAAGCGAGCTTCGGGTCGTGAGATCAGCAGATGACCGCACGTGAGAAACACCTTCAGGCATCTCCGTCTGCAGACTGCAGTTTTGGGGCTGGTGGAGGTGAAGGCGTCTGCGAGGAGCAGTGAGCAGCCCAGCAAGACCAGGCTGCCGAGAGCAGCACTCGGTCCCAGTGTGGTGTTCCGTTCCTTTTTTTTTGCTGAAAGGCCCAGTGTGTGTGTGTGTGCGTGTGCGTGTGTGCGTTCGCCTCAGATTGTTCTGGTTCAAGTCAGGAAACCCTGAGTTGATCTGAGCAGATAAGTTGTGCGTGAACTGCGTATCTGTACCTGCCAGGAAGTCGGGTGTGTCACGGCATGACTCGCAAAAAGCGAGAGCTGGAAAGCTAGAGGTGAACTCAATTTGACCTCCACGCACGCGCCCAGATGTTCGTTGTTTTACTTTCAAATTCTTTTTTTCCGAATGTGTAACAAGCTGTTCTCTGACAGGGAGACGAACCGCAGAAATCACAAACACGAGCGTCCGATCCAGAGATCCAACCGCTGAACGCTCTGGCCCGAGGATAGCTCGCATTTTAACTGTGCTCTTCATCATGCCCATGCCGTCATCGCGAGACCAACGTCACGTGGCAAGTTGTTGAGACGCAACGTGTTTTGTTGTGGTTTTTGAGAGTAGTGTATACACAGTCGTGGGTAAAAAAAAAAGACATCCTTAAAATTTTACTTCATCCTAATGTCATTAAATATTTGCTGCAGAATTTGATTACGCGCTTTGCTGCATCAGAGATTCACAAATATTCAGAATAGTTGTTGTTTATTGTTAATATCACAAAATAAGAAAACAAAATCTCGAGCTCTTGTGTTCAGTGTGTTTCGCAAGTGACGTCCTCTCGCTGACGCATCCAGTTCTGAGCCGGGCCGAACAGCACTAAAATGAACTCTCGCGCTCGGAGACGTCGGACTCATTCTCAGCGCAGTGCAAGCGCGTCGCAAATGCACGAGTTGTCCAAAGACGTTTTCCCACCACTGTCCACTCCGTGTTTTGCCCACTCACCGCTCACAGACACCATTAGGCACAAAGCTTGTCGTCGTCTTTCCCATGCGGGAATAGATCTACATTCCTTTACATTTATATAAATGATGGATGGAAAATTACTGAGAAAACTGGCAAGAGATTGGAGAATAAAGGAAAAGCCGTCCATACCTGTAAATGTCAGATCTAGTTTCACTTTTAATGGATTTAACCCAACAACAAAAAAACACATATATACTCCCTTTAGTATCAAAGTGCCTACTCACTGTACGCATTTGGAAACTCCCTTTTCCGTGACATAGCTACTGTCTCGGGACTTCCAGCAACCGTACATCATCTCTCCACACCTACACACGGTTTGCATCATGTGAAGCGGCGGCAGTAAAAATTCGGCACCTGGTAATCTTTGAGGCGTTGGCTGAGTAACACCTGGGACTCCAGCACGGCAGCTCCAAAAATATGCACTCGTGAGCATGGACGGCCTTTTCAGGCTCACATTTTCTGTGTTGTCGACTTGCATTTGGTGATGCAATGGGAATGTCCCAAACCCAGGGGGTGGAGCTTTGGGTGGGCCTGCACTGGCCCGAATTGACAGAATTGACAGCTTGCCCGCCCACTGAGATTCATAAAAAAAAAAAAAAAATCATTGAATTGACTTTCAACTTTATTTTCAGTGGTCCTTGTTATTATTATCATTATTATTTTTTTTGAGTACCACATCATTTTTGCACACGTCTCTCAGCTTTAAAAATAATCCGGCCCACCTGACCTTTCAAGGCCTACTTGTTCGTCACGGTCTGGCTCTGTCAATACCCTACATCACTGCTAAAAACCAGGCCGCCCACATGCACAGAAAAAAACTGCAATGTTCAATTGATGGCAAGAGTTCAGACAGATCGTTCAGCAAGAACAAGCAACAGTGATTCTCCTTTTTTTTTATATTTTTTTTTTATCAAATCCCAATAAATGTTCCAAAAGAAAATTTTATTTAATTTCCCAAGAGTCTCATTTGGGAGCAACCGGTTCTCAGTTTCTCAATTTTTTTATTTTGTTTCTTTTGAAATATCCTATTTGAAAGTGAATTGAAACCCTGCTGACTGAAAAGGTTCCACTTGTTGATAAGGCAGGTTTTCACCGTGCAGTCCTTCATTTGATCTAACGGCTGAACCGACAATTTTGTGGTTATGTGGTGACAAAACTGTCTCTGTGGTCGTGGACCTTTCAAACGTTTGGTCTTTTTGGGTGGTGAAAGTATTTTTTATTTTTATTTTTAAGCAGCAGTGACGCACGCAGATTAGAGGGAGGCAATGACTCACGGTACCTTTGGCCCTTCTTGCGTTTAAAGATCCGGCACTGGTGTGGAAAGAAGGGATGTCGCGTGTGGGGAAGGCACATCTAAGTTCTCGACACGGAGAATGAAAATGCTGTGGGAAATTTAATTTCTTTTTTTTTTTTGTACAAAAACGCTTCAGTAAGAAGACCTTCACAGGGTTTTCCTGAAATTCTGTAAATCGAAAGTTCTTCACAAGCTGCGGTTGAGGACTTGGAGGTGTGCAAAAGTCTTGGACCTTTGTTTCAAAATGAGGAAGCATGAAACGGAAAACAACATCCAGATGCAGATACATGTCTGATGCACACCTGTAGCACTTTTCTCCACATTTTCTTTTTTTTCTTTTGCATTTTTTGCTTTGCTTTAACAAAAAAACAGGCTACAATATGTTTTTTGTCTCTTCACAAAGGAATTGTAGTCAATCTCATCCTGACAACTTGATTCTGAGTATTTGACATCATGTCTTTGACATAACCACAAACAGTGGAGGGGGGAAAAGTGCCACGTGATGCACGTGCACTGTTCCATCCAGCTCAGAACTGGCTGTTTCGGCAAGAGTAACAAGTATTATTTAGTCTTGTGAACAATAAACAACAATCAACAATAAACACATTTTCATTTTTTTGCGGAACTCCGATGCAGCCAGACTTTCTGAAACACAGAAAAAAATACCGTGGCAAATATTTCAGAACAATAATTGGGATTGAGTAAAAATTTGATGCGTCCAAGTACTTTTTTCCCCACGACTGCGTATACAGTTAACCTAGATGGGGCGAGCTCGGCCTCACTTGGCAACCACGCGTCCTTGCACGGCGGTAGGAAGAGACAGTAAAGTGCAGACTAAAGAGTCGCCCTGAGGTTGGCGCACACGCACGGGGTCGACCACTTATTACGCGCACGCGCAGCTGACACGTGCGGCTGAGCGCCGCTGAAATAGAAAACCCCTAAACCGTGTGGACACAAACCCAAACTGAAGCGTATGGAAAGTGCAGGATTTAAAATAAATCTGGGCGGGAGGACAGCTTGCAGTTCGCTCTCCGCCCCTGTTGATGGTTGAGTGAGGACGGAGGAAGATCAATTCGCAGCCGCCGCCGTCTGCAGGAATCCGTATTGATTTTCCTCCGTCACGAGGTCCTTCCGGAGTGGGTGGTGGTGGTGTGGTGGGGGGGGGGGGGGGCGCTCGTCCTTACAAAGGCTTGACCTCGCCGACTGCCGCCGCAACGTCACTCTGCCAGTTTCCATTGACCAGATTGCAGAGCCATCTGTATTCATCATGGATGTATTTTAAGAACTGGATACCGGACTGGCAATGTGGAGGTGCGGCAATCATTTCCCAGTGGTCATTCGAGGCACAAAACATGGAATTATGTTTCCATAGTTTTGATGCCTTCAGCGAGAAACTGCATCGTCAACAGTCGTGAGATTGAAAGAGAAGACGTGTGCCCAAACTGTTGACTGGTTATATCTGCCAGAAAATCATCAGAAAAGGGTTTATTCCCGCTCGTTCTGATTGGCCGATGCGTCCTGATGTGTGGCGTGTGTTACAGAGGCGCGATGGGGAGGGCGGAAGCTTGGTACTTATGTCCATGTGTAGGAGATCTCGGTGCGAGGGAGCGACTGCGCGAGGCTCTCCTCCAGATGATGTAGGAGTTGGCGGCTCGCTCGTGCAGCTGGCTCTTGGCTCCGCTCCCTTCGCTCGGGCTCTCCTACCCCCCCCACCACCGACCCCCGCACCCCTCCCACCCTTCCACCGGTTTTTTGAGGTCTGTATTTTTCCTCTCCTCGCCCGGGCCGGCGATGTGGGCGTATAATAGCTCAGCTGTTGCGGCGACGGCCTCCTGACCCGTCGCGAACTCTCCGCCCCACCCTGTCCTTGTTTGCTTTCCGTTCGCTTCCCCCCGCTCGGATCCGTCAAATATTTGCGTAGACAAATTCAGTCTGCGAACGCGAACAACCGCCCCCCCCACCCCACCCCACCCCACCCCAGCCAATAGAGACAAAAGACCGTCGGCTGTCATTTGCATGCGATTTGCATGGGGATCCTGTTTGCAATGTCAGGAGGCCAAATTAACCGCCGCTCCGTTTTAGCCGCATTTGCATTTCATTTGCATCGGAGTGGCTTAACGAGGGTTGCTTAGCCGCCGTGACCCCCGTGCGAGGGGAGGAAAAAAAAAGAAGCGCCTTCGACCCGGCGCCGAGGAGGAAGATGGTGCAATCAGCTAATTTCATTACGGATAACAGCCGTTTGACTGAGAGCAAGTGCCTTTGGATGTAATCATTAGAGAGGACGATGGGGCTTCGCAAGCTGTTTGTAATCAGGCAGGTTTTTTTTTTTTTCATTTTTTTTTTTTTTTTTTTCCCCAGCATGCATATGGACGTAGTGTCATATTTACTGTAAGGATGAAAGATTGGGCACGGTCCGGATTGCGGGCAGCATCAATCTCACTCAGCGTCTTGGAGCGGGGCGCATTAATCATCCCATCTACAGGAAAATCATCCTCATCAGGGTCCCGGGCCCCTATGTGAACACATGGCGATGATCGCTGGATGCACGGAGAAGTGGGGGGGAAAAAAAAAAAATAAAATGGACAGAAGGGGAGTTAGTGGCTGACTGAGCAGAAACACCTCAGCCGATACTTCTTCATTGATCCCGGCGACTGGGATTGGATGTTGGACGGCGTTTTGTCTCGCTAATGCGTTCAGATGGCTTCGTGCAAACACCCCCGGCGAGCCCGAGCGGCCAAACCGTTCGTCCTCTTCCAGACAGGTCCCTGGGTTTTCTCTTTTCCCCCCCAACTCCACACTTCCTCTTTCATTTTTTTCTCTTTTTTTATTTTTTTTTTTTGCGTAGCTGAAGCAGAGCGTGAAAGTGGGCAGATGGATTCCTTCAGATATTTGGTGGATTTCATTACCGGAGACTCGGCCGCTGGCTTTTGTTTCCGTGGAATCAAAGCATGTGACAAAGTAATACACATGTTCCAACCGGAGGCGATACATCATCCCCGAGAAGTTTGTTTGCGTCGAGACAGAAAAATAGCAAAGTATTAAACGAAGCTGGAACGATTAATCGCGTTTAATCGATTTGAAAAAGTTTTCCATTTCAATTTTCCCTCAATTTTTATTGCTTTATTTCCATGAATGGTTGCTTTGCTAGAAACTACATTGTTACTTTTTATACTTACATTCCAACTGTTGGATGCTGTACAGCATTTTCAGGCAATTTTTTTTTTCACTTTTCTCTTCATTTAATTCAAATAATGGTTTAATCAAATTGAATGGAAGAAAGTAATTGATCGATTAGTCAAACATAACCTAGAGCTGCGGCTCTGGAACTGAACCCATGAGGCCGGGAGGAACTGTTGCACCGGCCGCCTCCTCCACAAAACGAGATTAAGTCTCAAGGATTTGTCGCGTGCTTCTCCACATATTGTATACATTCTTCCGTCGGCGGCGGCACTCTCCCTCCCGCCGAGTGCTTTTATTAGGAAAATGTGACTGCCGTTGTTTTTTTTTTTCTTTCTCCTTCTTCTTCTTTTTTTTTCTGTACGCGCGTGCTAATCCCGCTCACGCCGCAGAATGAAAATGCCCTTGTTGGCTAAATCTGCAATTATTCCTTCCGTAAGCGGACTAGCCAGCACTCGCACTCTCATTACCAGTGTTTAAGTGTTTAGTGTTGTACGTGGCGCTCTGCCGCCGACACCCGCGCTCCCTCGCTCGCTCGCGCACCGCCGGGTCTAGTTGTGGGTATAATGAGGGAGAAGGCCTTGAATGGCTCCTATGCTGCAATGCATTAAAGCTTAATAACCTGTCCTTTCTGCCTGCTCTTAAGAACATGCTCCCGAGCTGATAATTGGAAAGATATTTGCCTTTTTTTCCCCTCCCGCTCTCTCTTGTCTCCTTTGTCTAATTGCTGCTTTCAGTTCAGCCGGGGTCTATTATTTGCCCTTGAGTTCCGCTCTTTCTTTTTTCTTTTCTTTTTTTTATCCTCCATGTCACGTTTTTTTTTTTTTTTTTTTGTGTGTGTGACTCTCCACCCAGAGCTTATTTTTATGGACAAGGTGAAAGCGGCACTCCCGGCTCTCGAGTCGCGGGCCATCCATAAGGTCCCTTTAACGTCCTGCGTGCGTGCGTGCGAATGGATGTCATGCAGGGCTGTTTAAAAAGCAGGTGCACTCTCCAAAACTTTAGTGTGAAATTTCAAAAAAAAAGAAAAGAAAAGGTCAGGTGTTGTAGATGGCTGGGTTTTCTTCCAGGGCTCGTCGCCTCTGCCAGAGCTTTCAACTCTCTTCAAATCCCACCCTTGTCCAAGTGATTTCGCTGGCGTGTTAACATTTCATCTGCCTTAATGATAAAAGTCTTGAGGTGAGGTGATTTTCTCCTAAAAGGATAAAAGAACAATGAGTTCAGGTTTAAATTCAGGTTTTTCCAAATAAGTTTTACTTTGTTTTTGTTTTTCTCTTTACACATTAGCACAAACTAAGCAGACATTTATAATATATATAATCAAAATTGATGTAACAACCCTGTTATAATCAACATGGAATGGCCTCTTCTGAAAAAGTCACTGCTTTAAAATTACACTCTGGTTGCGCAACGGCCGACTGTGTCTGTGAGAATATTCCAAAGCTCCTCCAACCAAATGGAAATGGATGGCTTGTTATTTTATCGACAGCTCCACCCCCACCCTGATGATTTGAAAAAAAAATGGTAAACGTGCCCTACATCTGGGACCGTGATGAACTGGAGGGCAGAGTGGAGTTGAAATTCTGTAAATGAAACCCTTAAGATCTATATTCAATCCAGCTGGACCACACCGCATGAATAAATAAATTGGGAAAAAAAAAAAGAAAAAAAAAGATGTCGAGCTTCTGGGTCGGCAGCGGCAGCATCAAAGGGAGCCCGTCGCGGACGCCACGCGCCTCCTGCTGGTGACGAAAGGTAAGCGACTGCGTTCCTTGTCACGTCGCACCGTTCGTGTATCTTTGCGCATCTTATTTTATCGCTCTTTCTTTTTTTTCACGTCGGCGCAACCAAGTGAATGGCGGAGCTCCAGTGACCCCACCCCGCCCCCCCGCCCCCCAACCCCCAACCCCCACACTCCTCCACACGGGGGCCACAGAGAGGGTGTAAGAAACCTCGGTGTTGTGACACGGGCTCGAACTAATGGTGTGATCCTCGCGCATTCCATACCGTGTCCTGTACGTGTTGCCTTCAAATGTTTACGCCCTCAGCGGTCGTTCCCGAGGCCGTCGCAGATTCCAGTCTGCCGTCCGTGCCAGTCGAGCGCGCACGCACGCACGCACGCACGCACACGCCGCCGCTGCGCTCTCTCGGCTGCCAGCCGTTAGGATGTAGGTCCCCCGCGTGCGCGTGTGTGTTGGCGCGTGCGTATGTGTGTCCCTTATTTTCTGCTTTGGGATTACAGTAAAGGGCAACTTTATGTGTTGACGCCCTGAGCGGTACTGTATGGCTGGCAGTAAGTGTGTAATGTGTGGTCACAGTTAGTGGGAGCCTGCCGACGTTGCCGCGTCGCCACGGGGGCCCTCGGACGGCGGCGCGGAGCGGCCGCTCTCGCTTAATGCGCTCTGACCCAGAAACTGGCAGTCTGACCTCTTTAGCTTCTGCTTATAGAAAATCTACCTCCCCCCCCCCCTCCCTCCCGTCCCGGACACCTCTCTCTTTCTGTCTCTTTCTCTCTCCTTCCCTCTCTCCCTCTTGCCCTCTGCTGGCCTTCCGCCCTTTCTTGCCGTGTGACATAACACCCCCCCCCTCCCCTCTCCCCTCCCTGGAAGACTGTCCTTCCAAATCAGCCTCGGACTTTCCGCTTTCCCTCTCATCCTTCTCGTAACGGCGCCCTCCCCTCGGAAAACTCGGCCCGATGTGTTATGTAGGGCTGCAGCGAAGCATTATTTTTGTTGTCGACTAATCTATGAATTATTTTTTCGATTAGTCACGATTGTCTTTGTTTTCACCGCCTATTTTGGACTTCTATTCAACCTGACTTGCTTATATCGTCACACCTGTGTTATACTGTTGTACTCTGACTGCACACGTTTTTAAACAAATATATAAAAAATGACACACAAAGCATTTATCTGTGACACAGTTGTTATATTTTTCAACGTAAAATATCAATGGTGTGTTAATTCACGGTTTAAAGGTTATGTGCGATGTTCCTCACAGTTAAATACCTTAAACAGATTTCTTACAACTTAAATATTAAATTATTATGCCCTAAATAACACAGTTGATAAGTGACAAGTCAAAGAGTGAGACAATTCAGTATGAACGCTGGTATTGACAGGGGCTGTAATTCACTATTTACTGCCGTAAAGTAGCATTTACCTAAGTGAGCTAATGTTCGCTAAGCTAGCTTGTTGCGTGACTTTCTGACGTGCAAAAAAACGTATTATGTACTTGTGTCATAGGCTGATGATTAATTCACAAATAAGCATGTCCTTTAAAAGATATCGAAATATCAATCCCCCCACATTATTTGTGAACTCCTTTCTGCGTGACGATACTGCGACTCCAGGGTATCGCCGTTATTTGCATATCACCGTAGTGCTACCGTGGAATGGTACCGATGACTTTGCACAGAGTTTGCGCCTAATGTGTTTCGCTGCTTCATTTTCTATGAAATATTCCTAGTATTTATTCTCTAAATACGCTGGCCTTCAAGCTTTTTTAGAGAAGAAGCTCTTCTTCTTCTTCTCAGCCGTTCTGCCAGTCTGGGAATCAAACTCACGACCTCCTTGCTGTGAGGTGACAGTAGCTGTGTCACCTCACATCTCAGAAAAATCTCTCAAATATGGCTGAAAGGTTTTGACGCTCTCATGAGGTGGTTTTTCAGACGTATCCATACAGAGGTATATCGCAAAAGTGTCATGGAAACACTTCCTATTTACACGTCACCAGACGTGACGTGCGGGGTCACGTGACCAGTTCACGTCAAGTGAACATGTGAAAAGTGGAGACATTTCACTCCACCTCCACCGTTCAATGGCATCATTAAACGTATCCCGAATCATTCTGAAATTCTGAATCCACAATTCCTCTGTGACGATCCTCTCCCGGAAATGCCTCATTCGTGTCCACTCCCAGACGGCCGGACTTTGCCTTTGAACTTTCACCCGCTGCCTTCGTCTCCTGATGATATCAGCGGCAACGGCGGTAGTGACAACTGAAATAGCCGCTCCGAAATGCAAAATGTTTTGTACCTCCTCAAATCACACCGTTCAATGGAACCACCTGCAAATCGCAATTGTACCTTGTTGGAACTTTTGAAATATCGCTTTTGTTTTGCAAAAAAAAACTGTAATGGAGAAGCAGCTAGTGCTGGACACCGCAAGACCCTGCTGGAAATATTCTCCTTCAACATCTATATTTGAGGGCTGCTTTGCCTTCTCCTCCTCCCTCAGAAGCAGAGCCAGGCTCAAACCCTTTGATTGACACGACTCGTGCTGTCGCTGTCAATCACGTGTCCGGGTGACTTAATGTCACACGCTGGGACCTGTTATGTTAATTACACCTGCTGCACCTGCCGGCTTCCATCGCTTTGGCATGAAAGTGTAACTGCTCATTTCCTTCCTCCTCTAGAACAGACACCACCAAAAAAACACACACGCACACACGCGCGCGGCTGAAATGATTCCTTTTTTCACTGTTTACCTTCATCTCGCTGCACACGGAATCCATTAGCAGGCTAAGTGTGTGACCTTCTGTTGCGCGGTGCTTGGACGAGATCCACGCTGGAAACTATGACACTCTGAAGTTTGAGAGACTGTCTCACCGGGAACACTTTCTAAGCGAGCTAGAAAAAAATGAAAAAAAAAATAAAATAAAAAGGTAGAGCGGAGTGAGTTCCACTCTGCTGAGACAGGAGAACTCTTGTATTTTGGGACAAACACTGGATTGCGATCTCGATGCCAGTGTTTGTAGAACTTAGTGGGAATTTAACTGCTTAACGTGAGCATCAAACGTCAGTTTTTGGCCTGTTTCAAAACAAAACAAAACAAACGACCCCCTCAGAATCTGCTGTCGCACACACATACATAGATGCATACACCCGTGCACCCGCTGCACCGCCGTCCCTCTGCTCTTGTTATTGTGACTTATTTCAGCTGTGTTACTGTTTCTGTTTGACCTCTCACTGTGGTGACAGTTAGCGCTGTGAGAACGCCACCGTTGTCCGACTCAATCAGGATCAACAGATGCGTGTGCGTGTATATGTGTGTGTGTGTGTGTGTGTGTGTGTGTGTGTGTGTGTGTGTGTGTGTGTGTGTGTGTTTCCATAACTTTGCAGACCTTTCTGAAATATTGAGCTCAAGTAGAGCAAATATACTTCTGTGAACAAGTTCAAGCTCACCAGTGGCTGCGAGTGTTCTTTTGGAAAAACGATATTTTGGACAAAAGTTCCGGCTGGGAAAGTTTGTTCATGCTCCGAGCCTCGAAAGTCAAGTGAGAGAGACAAACTTGGGCTAATAGTTAAACCTTCTTGTGGGTGTTTGCATATGCTTATCTTTTTCGTTCTTGTTTTTTGACTACATGTATGCTGCTGGTCTTTAGTTTGCATGGAAGAAAACAAAACAGTTGGTTGAAGTTGGACTGTATAGACCCGAGAGCGAAAAAAAAAAACAACAGACAAAAAAAAAGTATTTCTAAGTTTTGCAAAAGTGAGCGTTCCCCAGAAATGTTTAAGTCACAGTTTTTCCTTCGGCTCAGCAGCTGGATCGCTCAGGCATCCAGTTTGAAATTTTCATTCACGCGTCTTGCCGGCTTCCAGTAGAGGATGTTAATCCTCCGTCCTCATTGTCCATGGATTCCAAACACAATAAGCGTCCTTCAGAGATAAAGAGGCAAAAGCGTTTATGCAGCGTTCACGTTGTGACAAAGGCGAGATTTGACGTCTTTAAGAAAACCAGAGAAGAAGAGGCTCGTACGAGTTGTAAACAGTGGTTGTCATTATTCCCCTGATGTTGCTCAGGCAGTTTCAATCAGAACCTTTTTCATCGAGTTCATGGAACAACAACAAACACCAGCGTGTTTTCATCTTTACTCCGGCAAGACAAGAGTTGCGTAAACACGGCAGCTTAGTCACAAGGCGGCCGGTGTCAAGCCAATAGGGAACTTTTCCTGCGACAAACCCTCCTAAACTACTTCTGTGTTATGTATGCATAGTACATCTTCCTTTTTTGGATTTTTCTCTCGTGTCGCTGCCCCTTTTTGTGGTTCTACATGTTACGTCCTATTTAAATTATGCATTATTGTGATTCTTGCTTGCACTTCTTGTCCACTGATGGGATTTGTCTTATCGGGGGCGATTTTATTATTCATCATCTCCTAAGTGCTGTTCTACTACACACGTACATTTTGGAAAGGGAGCTTTTGTGGACTTGTGGCTCTGACAGCTTGGAGTGCTGATCGGCTTCACCCACATCTTGATATACAGGGTGACTCTGGGAGATACCTGCCCTGCTGAAGACCAGTGGGCGTGGGCCGAAACATGGAGGCATTTTGAATGTTCACCATGAACCATAGCCATTTAATGAAGGCTTCTTTAGATTGATTTTTAGATTGTTCTTCCTGACCAAAGCAGAGCACCTTCCTTCACTCTCTCACACCCCACGGATTCACCACCGGTCACCTTTAAAGTCTCTCCTCTCCTTCCTTTGCCGGAAGGAAATGTGGAAATAAATCCTCTGGAATGACAGAACGTTCCATCTCGATCGATGAATCGCAAATGCGGGGAGGAAAAAAGTGAGCGTGCAACCATATTTTCATTAGTCCTCTGACCTCCTGTCTCGCCGCCGCTAAATGTCAAATCCCCTCCCTGGCGGTGGCACAGGGGGGCGTTACGCAACTTTCTCCCATGCAACAAACGCTGCTGCTCACACAGTGTCAACAAAGCCCCGGGGCTGTAAGTGCTGCCCGTTGTTTTTGTTGTCTCTCTCTCCCTCTGTGCGTGCGTGTGCGCGCGTGATCACCGACTGCATTAGCAAGTTAATTATGTGACCTGACGTGTACTCGGTGAGAATCACGCCGCCGAGGGGCCGTTGTGCAGGGTCGCGGCGTGCAATCTGAGGAAGAGCAGGCAAAGGTTCTGCCTGTCTGTCTGTCTGCATGCCTGTCTGCATGCCTGTCTGTCTGCCTGCCTGCCTGCCTGGCTGCCTGCCTGTCTGTCTGTCTGTCTTTTCGGGAAGGTCTGCCTGGCTGCAAACCTGTGAGGGGTTTCCTCCTCGCTGGGTTCTCAACATGCCCTGGTCCCAAGTAGCAACTGTTTTTGTTTTTTTGTTTTTTTTATTTTTTTTAATTTTCAAGGCCCACTGCCTTCAAACGCCCCCCCCCCAACCCCCGCTCTCTCTCTCTCTCTCTCTCTCTCCCTCTCCCCCCACCCCCTCTCTGCATGCAGATATGTAACAGTGGCCTGGTTCTTGGGTTCCTGTGCACCGAGTTCACCTCCCCTCCCCTCCCCTCCTCTCCTTCGCTCCCTTTCCCTGGATGAGTCATCGCAGGATAATCAGGCCCAGAGCTTTACAGCGACGGCTCAGACCGGCAGTATGGACACGCACTAGCGGCCGTCGCAGAGCCCCATCAAGCAAAAAACCCCAAATAAATAAATGATAGAAAATAAAGCGCAACACCAGAGCCGGAAGCCGATTGATTAAGGCGGGGGTGGTGGGGTGGTGGTGGTGGTGGTGGTGGTGGGGGGGGGTGTTGTTTTGTCTGAGTACACAAGGTTTTTCTTCCTCCTCCGCTGACTTTGTGTACGGACGCATGTCTTTGCATAATTAGGCCCGGGCTCTGTGTGTATGTGTGTGTGTGTGTGTGTGTGTGTGTGTGTGTGTGTGTGTGTGTGTGTGCGTGTGTGCGCGTGCCCGTGCATGTGTGTGTGTGTGCGCCGCAGCGGGTTCCACCCCTGCTGCTTTTGGTAGGTCATCGGGTACAGCGAGTTGGCACATCAGGGTTTTTCCCAGCTCTGTGCCAAGGCCAGTGCCCATGACAATTATGGTATTAGCGCGCGCATACGTGCGTGCGTGTCTATGTATGTGTTTATTTTACCAGAACATTCTTCCCTTCCCTTCCCTTCACTTCCATTCCCTTCCCTTCATTCCCCTCGCATTCCCGCCCTGCCCCGCGTCTGAAGCCAGCGGTGCCATCTGTCGGCTCCCCGCGTGCGTCCGGGGCCGTGCGCGCGTGCGCCTCCGTGCTTCAGAGGGAGCGAGTCTATTATGCAAATCAGGGAGAGAGAGCGAGAGAGAGCGGATGGAGGGCTAAAAAAAAAAAAAAAAAAAAAGCAAAGGGTGGCAGCGAGCAGAAGGGCGGGAAAGGGGGGGGGGGGGGGGGGGGGGGAGTGGAATGGAAATGATTCTGACTGCAGCGCAGGCAGCCGAGCTGGTATTTGTGTGTTTGAGCATCTGCCCGAGAGCTGCAGAGTCAGCCATTAATTTGACCTCTTCCTGGCAGTGTGAGTGCACTGCGGTTTGACACTGTGTTTGTGTGTGAACTGGAAAGCGGATGGTGCCATCCTTTTACTGGAAGCTCGCGAGCTCGCTCGCAAAGCTGGAGCCCTTTAACCGTCCTGCGGTGTGCTTGGGTGGAAAAAGCAACCAAATGTCCCACTTCTTCGCGTCGGGCTTTGAACGTTTGTCTGTCATCCTCTAGCAGCAGCAGCAGCAGCAGCAGCAGCAGCAGCAGCAGCAGCAGCAGCAGCAGCAGCAGCAGCAGACATTTTTTCTATTTTGTCAAAATGATAAAAGGCTCTCCGATTGAACGAATTCTGTCAATATCGGCAAATGTCAATGAATTTTTTTTTGTAAGACAGCCGCAAGTTAGAGAACGCTGGTGGAAAAATAACAATAACACTGACATGGCATTTCAACTGAATGGTGCTGTCAGAGAAAAAAACCACAGAGTTCCACCACCGATCGGCTTCCCTTCTGAACAAATGAGACCGGCGGGCGAGGGGGGAAGAAGGAACTGCTAGAACTTCCTCTGAGGATCTCTGGGAAAAGACCAGGCAGAAGAAGCTGCTGCAAGTTATAAACAACAGCTGCCCCTAAAGAGATTAGGTGCTGTTGGAAAAGCAGTTTGATCAAAAGTTTCTTCCATTCCTTAATGACAAGGACAAAACAACATTACATGAGTCTGGGCTGTCTTTTAAACCGTTTCAGCTGAACGTCACAGTCCATAAAGTTGAAGAAACGCAGGAGCAAATCTTATTGATCCGCCCCGTCAGTTTTCAAATTATGAATGCCTCTTATAAATTGGCTTCTGTGGGCTCTGGATGCGTCGGAGAAACCCAAAGGATTTGGCTAACGTTCCAACCACAGCACGCGTTTGCTTTCCTCTCCCTGTCGGCATGTTTTGGGAAGAATTTTGTAGACAGACAAGAAATATTCGTGCTTGCTGAAGCTAAACTCAAGCTGTATACATTTGCAAGGACTTCTGGGTAATTGTTTGGCAGCATACCAGTACATCAGGCTTACGACCTTACGTAATGTCCAGGGTGCGACTCCCCGTCTCAAGCCGGCAACGGTAGATTTCCGTGAATACGAAGTCGGTGCACGAGGCTTCCAGTTTGTTTGTAGCAGGCTGCCCGCAGCGCACGCTGTTTTCAAACTGGTGACCGCGAGGCAAGTGGCAGGCAAGGCATCAGGTGGCAGTGATGAATGAATGATGCAGAACACGGCTGTGGTGAGAATGCCATAGACGCAGGTCTCAGTTTTCCACAAGGATGAAAAACAACACCGAACTTTTGGGTGAGGAAATGCTCATGTTGTCAAGAAGTCCAAGTGCTTCATTGGATCAAGCGCGTGACATTTTTTGAGGAAGTTGTTTTTCCTGGTGACACAATAATGACAACCACCACTTCAAATGCAAGATCAAAAACCGATATATTGTATTTATTCATTCCTACCTCTATAGTCACTCCTACAAGTTTCTTACAGGTTAACGTGCATTCGTCTAGACTTACTTTTATTTATCTTACTCTATCTTATTGATCAATTTGGCACAATGGTGATCATTGAATACACATTGTAATATCTACACTGTTATCTTTTAAAACTGCAGTTTTGGAAGTGCACTTTGGGAGGCCCGGTCAGTCATCTGGGTTTCGGCCCGAGCAGCACATTTCTTGGTAGGGACCACAAAAATAAAGTGGATAAACAACCAAAACTGGAATCTCCACAACTGAGTCAATATGATTGCAGCTGGTCAGTTAATAAGAAGTCTGCAATCAATTTGAAATGTAGCAAAGACGGACAGTTTAGTGAAAACATACGCAGGGGCAATATGACAACCTTTAAGAAGAGAAAAAGGCCAGTTGATTGTAGATGAGGGGTTTAATTTGAATTTATTGCTTCCACCCTTGGGTCGGTCTGAGGCCACATCATTACTGCGCAATCCCTGTTTGTTGGTCCCCAGTGGCAAAATGTGGTTTCGGCTTCAGTCGTGTCAACCTGAAAACATCTCGACTGGAACAACGACTCAGTTCACCACATCCTCCGCTTGTGCTGCCGAGAGAGGGAAGCGCTCGGACCCTCGAGACCTGGTTGGCAGGAGAAATGAAAAATAACTTCTGTCAAATGACCTCCGCTCAACCCAAGTGAGCATCTTCAAAGCGTCCTGATTTGAAACACACTCGGACCAACTGTCACTGTTGTGGATAAAGAATTGGGGATGGCTGTTATCTGTGACAGTGTTTCTCAAACTAAATCTGACCAAGGACACCTAAATGGAGGTCAACAAAGAAAGACCCATGAGTGATTGCCCTCCACAATACAGAACATATTCTGACCTAAATGCTGAGTTAAAAACAGCCACAAAAATCACCTTTTGAAAAGGTAAAAGTTTGTCTTGTTTCTTGCCAAGTTTAGGATTAGCCCCAAAGTTGGACATTTAGGGATCAAATGGGGACCATATCCAGAACATCATTTGTGAATTTGAAAATACAAGTCACACCAGACAATTTATTTTACATATCCATTGGATTTGCTTCTCATTTCCATCTGGAAAAGAGCCCATATGAAACACTTGGACAACTAATTGGATCGTTTGAAAAGCCTTCTCTGTGTGTTTCTCTAAGAGATTTCTTAATTTCTGTCTGAACAACAAGGTAATGGCACACAACTTTATCTGAATCTGGCCAGCTAGGAGAAGCTAATAGCCTTTAACTTCCTCTCTGCTTCCCTGTCTGTTAGAAAATGATGTGCAGCCCCGGAAATAAAACTGCTGCCACTGCAGCATCCGTGACGTTATTGACAAGCTCGCTCAGCTTCCTGTTTTTAGAAAACTCGACACCAGCCAGCGCTGCTTGCTCTGCTAACTTGAAGGAAGTGGACCGGTGCGGCAATACTCTGTCCGAATGAAAACGATACAAAGCGGAGCTTTTCAAGCTGGACCTGTGAGACTTCAGACATTAAATCTCAGCAACTGAACTGGTTAAAGTTGCCCAAAATCTCAACATGTGACAGCAAAATCTGGTCTCCGGCAGTAATAAGAATTATAATCACAATAACATTTCCCACGCTTCACTAAACCTTGACATGGTGTGGCTTTCTTCCCTTCCGAATATATTTTTCTGCTGCATCGCATTACTAGTATTAAACGGCCAAAGCGACCGCAGATTTGGAGTTTGAAGTTTGTTTTTGTTTTTCAACTACAAAGCGCCATTAATCTGGTGGCGATAGGCCTCGATCGGCATTGTGTGAACTCTTCAAGTCTCGTTAATGTCGTACGACAGAAGTTCCTCTCGCCAGATGTCACAGCTGTTCGTGTTTTCGCCGAGGTCTTGGCGCACGCCCGTCAGCGGGGCTTCCGAGAGGCTCGAGGAAGCCGTGCCGGGGAGCAATTAAATCCACGACCCTCACCGATAACAATTAAAGCTGTAATCTGTGATTACACGGCACATTCAGCGGAACAACGGTGAAAATTGCCCTGAAAAGGCGGCGGCGACGTAAGAGTGATAAAAGTAAGGAAACTGCCATGAAAGCAAGGTCAGAGATGGGCTAATTAAAAAGATAATTACATAAAAGCTGCCTTGTTACAAAAAAAAAAAAAGAAAAGAAAAATAGCCGCGACGCTAATCCGGAGTGACGGCGCGCGTGGGTCGATCCGGAGCAGGAGCACTCCGACGACCTCTGATTTTAATCGCCGGGTCGCGCACCTCGCTGGAGATGGGAATCGCAGCGACGCCAGAACCTTTGTGCTTTCATGTGGCGCAAAGTCAACCTCCTCCGTCTGCAGACGGAAATGTGAAGTCTGTGCATCTGTGCGAGCGGGAATGCCGCGGTCCGAAGCGTTGAATCTGTCACACGCACGCGAGGGCCGAAGCAAGACAAACAACAGAGCGCTTTAATGGCAATGAGGCTGGCAGAAGGCATGTCAAGCCTACAGGGACATCATTAGATGAGATTAGCAGCAGCAGCAGCAGAGCTTTTTTTTTTTTTTTTTTTTTTTTTTTTTGGCCTGTGGTTCAAAGTTGTCATCTGGCTGACCTTTGACCTCCCCCCCTCCCCCTCGCCCGTCGTCTCCCGTGGCCGCGGCCCATTAGTCGAATGTTGGCGTGTCGACCTCCGCAACTTTCTTGCCTTTTTTTTTCTCTCTCGCCGTGACATTAAAAAAAATGACGATTACGTTCACTCCGCTGCCCCCTTGCACGCCAGCCCCCCTGTGGGAAGTCAGTCGGCCTCACGGGGCCGTCCTCGTCCGCGGAGGGAGAGACCTGATGCAGAGTGGCAGACAGGGCACGCGTGTACGTGTGGATATTGCTTAGATTTGCTTATTTTTGATGACCTGCAGACAGTGTTTTAGGCCACAAAATATGTTTCTAGCATCCAGTTTAGGCGTATGCCCTTCAACGAGGCATGAAAACATCCAATTGTTTCACCCAAAAAACCCAATGCCAATTGTTTGTCTTTGTGATGAATCGCTGCCTGTAAAAGTCATAACAATTATGGAGTAATGTCTTTGGTTCAAACTCATTAAAAGCTTTATTCTCGGTTTTGCAGAGAACAGTTCCCTGGAGCACAGATGTGTCCGCAACCCCTAAATAACACTGCTTGGTTTTAAAGCTGTCAAGTTTAAATATGTACTGGTATATTTTTGAGTGTGCGAAAAAAAAGAAAAAAAAAGTTTTGTGGAATGGCCTTAAAATCAATATATATTGAGGAAAATATCTGTATTCAAGTGGATTAGGCGTAAAATTGAAAGTGTGTGCGTGCCCCTCTTTCATTTGAACCCTCTGCAGGAGGTTAACCAGTGAACAGGCCTGTAATTGCGATAAACACGGAAATGCAGTATTCACACCAGGACCACAGTTCTGGCTTAATGGACAACTCCTGTCATCTCCCCGGTCTCTAATCTCCCTTAAGTAACCCAGTGGCACAATTATCAACTGGCAAATCGTCTGCTTGTAATATTTCATTATTTCTTGATGGGGTTGGCCGCTGCAAATTGTTATTATTCTCTTTTCAGGTAGTCTCTGAAATTAAAATCGTGTCTTTGCAAAATCAGTGTACACATCGCAGGAGGTGGTGTAACGTGCGCATGTCCACCATTTAATGCAGCGATCGTGCTCGCGCCGCGCTCGTCTCTTCCTGCCCATGCTGCAGTTTCAAGAGAAACACAGCAAGAAGGAGAAGACACCTGATTCGTCTCGCTAACAGCTCTTTCTGAAATACTGGCAGAGTTCTGGCTACAGCTGTCTGTGGGGCCATGTGATCATGTCGCAATCGGTGTACATCATTAGCCCACAATTCAGGCCTGTCAACTTATTCAGTGTTCATGTCAACGGGACAATCTGGTTGCGAAATCTGAATTCGTTGAATGCGTGTGTTGAGGATGCTGTCTTTTTAACTTTTCATTTCGCAACTTCTCACAAAATCTAAATAATACTGTAGATTATGAGATCTGTACCTCCCAGTCAGTAGGTGTCACTCTCGTGTTTCTAACCTTTGAGTTTTTTTTTTTTTTTTTTTTCCTGGTTGCTGGGTTTATTTTTCTGGTAATCGGATGTTAAAATCCTCCTTGAAGTAAACGTTTGGCTGTATTGTCACAATTGTTGCTCATCGGAGGTCTGTCCTGATAACCTGAGTTTGCCATTTTTCAGTAGGTGAACTGAGTAAGGACGTCTTGTTAGATTTTCGTGGGTTTTTTTTTCCAGACATGTTGAATCATACTGTTTGGTTTCCACTCGTCTACGTGGAAGCGAAAGATGAATTCAGACTGCACATTGTTGGTAAAAAAAATCCCGTCAATCATCTTTGCTTCACTGCTTAAAGACGACCAGAAACAATCAGATGCAGAGATAAGGACAACGATTTGCATGTGACTGTTAGTGCCGTTGGATTTTTCTGAAACCTGATGCAAAAACTCAGTCTGGCATACCAATAGACTCTTTTCTTTATTCATGAATGAAACTTTTTCTCTCTTTCCTCGACAGCCTTTTCTGCCTTCCGTCGGAATTGAAAGAGGAAGTCGGCTGAGCCGCAGTCGGTCGCTCGGCCGCTCGGCCCGGTTGGCGAGCCCGGCGAGACAATGGTCTCTTTCACTCGCGGCGTCGAGGAACGCGACGCAAGGCGGCGGCTGACAAAAGGATACCAATCGAGCGCTGGCAGTTGGTATCAACGGAGGAACGAGGGCCCGTCGTCTAATCTGATGCAGACAGCGTCGGTCTGAAAGTGCGTCAAACACGCGTGTCTCCAGAACCTCCTCTTACCCAAAACCCATCCCCACCAATAACAGATTCCGATCACCACCCCAACATTGTCACGGAGTTTCCTCTCGAGAAATAAAGCGGGAAAGATAAAAAAAAAAAAAAAAAAAAAAAAAAAAAATCAAAAATAATAATGGCAGAGAGAGGAATCCTAATTAATTGTGATGAATATGCAGATTGGGTTGAATCCTCTGGATAGCCGACTCTTTTCACTACGATCCGCTTCAATATTTAGACAGAGCTTGGGGACAAAGACGAGTCTACGCCGTGAATACAATCAGCCTCAATTTAACCGCACTGCTATTTTTTTTCAACGTGTGTGTGCGTGTGTGTGTGTGTGTGTGTGTGTGCGCGTTTTCCCCGTCTGCCTCCGCTGCTCATTTCGCCCCTGCAGATTTCTGTTTTGCTCCGTCTCCCAAAATCAACGACTGCCGAATGCGTCTTGTTTTACCGCTTGGCGAACATCATCATCGCCATCACGCAACAATCTCCACGTTCTGTGGGAGGCGTTTGGCGAAAAAAAAAGAAATAAAAAAATATTCGACAGACTGTGACGCCCTACGCCCGTGACTCATGTTGGGGAGACATGGCACGGCGGTGACGAATCTGAAGGAACACAGCGGAGTCGGGACATTTTTGCATCCACCTTCCAATTTGTCATCTCTCAAATGAGTGAAGCGCGGACTGTAACCGCGCGCCCACGTCACCGCCGAATTCCAACAGACGCTATTAATAATCCCTGAAATGCTCTGCGTGCGTGTGCCCTCCATGACTGTTTGTCAAGCCTGATTCTTGTGTAACTTTGCACATTGGCCTTAGATTGGAGGCCCACGTCGGATTCCCACTGTGACCGCATCACTCCTGAAAAAGCGACGGTGAAAGTGATTTAACATGTTTCAACCAAAAATGCTTCGTGTTTACATTTTCTGAAAGGCTGATGCAGGAAATCAAGGACGCCTGATTCAGATGCTCGCAGATGTCACTTCAGATGTTGTTTCTTCGTATCGATATAGGTACCAGTATCGCTGCCGATATTTTTTTTAATACCAGTTCATTTGGGATTGAAACTTTACTTTCAGCCTCTCTCCTGTCCTCACTGTAGTTCCACTAGAGAGGCAACCTTTATGTCGACCTGTCTCATAGTGCAGAGGTATATTTAAACAACTACCCACATCAAGTTGGAATTATTATTATTATTATTTTTTTTTACCCGTACTCCTGAAGGTTAACATATTCAAGTAAAATCACATCAGAATTTCGGCAAAAACAGAAGGTCATGCAAAATTCGTTTGGATTTCGCAATTTGATATATCCACCTTAATTCTAATAAAATATCGGTATTGCCGATATTGGCAATACCGATATTGGCTATGCACTTAGTATCGGATCGATACCAAATCCTACAGAATCGCACACCATTGCTGCTCTGAAGGTGCTGTCAAGGTGCTGTAAAGTCCTGTAACATATTCAGCTTTTGTAAAAAAGTATTGATATCGTGACACTAGCAATACTACCTCTGGTTTCACTCTGTGTCATACGTCTTCTACGCTGTCAGAGTTGAACATTGCAACTGCTGCTCAGCAAGAGGTGGCGTTTGGAGATCTGATTCATGTCAGTTTTAGAAAAAAATGAGCTGTGTCACGTGAGCAAAAAAACAAAAAACAAATTGATTCGTGCCACCGGTGTTAGCATCACAAACATTACGTAAGCGGCGCAAACGACACTTCTGACCTGCACTGCCTGGTGCAACTGGCATGAAAGGGAGAAACACGAGATGAGTTTGCGAAGGTGCCTCTCGCAGCTGTGCAGTCGCACGCAAGCAAAGCGCTCGCGGGGAGCCGGCTGCGAAAGATGTTCCGTGGCACCGAGGATTACTGAGAACTCCGGAATCAGAGGCGCAGCTCCTGGTGGGATGCTCGGGAAGGTGGAGTCATCAAAGCGCTCGGCAAGCACCGCGACGTGCTTTGGCAGCGGCGTTCAAGGTGAAAACATCAGCACGGCGCCAAAGACGAGCTGACGTGCCGCAGTTTAACGCTGCGCGATGCTCAGCGTTGTTCACATTTTTGAGCTTGTGTGGCAGCAGACTGACTTTTTTTTTTTTTTTTTTTTTTTTTAAATCTATCTTATTTTACAAGCTGTGCAGTTAGAAAGAAAGACGGTGAAGCAAGGACATTTTCATGGCAGCAGTGAATATTCAAACTTTGCAGCAAAAACAAGTAGATTGAAATATTTCAGCGATGACACAAAATTCAATGTTCAGTGCTTCTCGGAAGAACAGTTTGGCACAGTGCTCCACGCGGCTGCGTCAAGGCTTAGACTTTTTACATTCTGACAGCACTTACCAGTGTCTTGTGCGGTAATGTTGGTCTTTTTTATTTTTGTTCTTTGCCCTTCGTTCCAGCTGAAGTTCATTGTGGGTTTGTTTTCCGCCTCTTCTTCTTTTCTTGTTCTTTTCATTCCTGTCTTTTTCTGAACAGGAAGTCTTGTGTCAATGTGTGATTTACACTCACTTTGATTTTCTGAATCAAAAACCTATGTGCCCGCGACTCGGCCCAAGCCACAGCTGCAAGCTTTGAAAAGAGCCGTGGAATTCAAAGCTACATTTTCATTCAATGAAAACTGTACGACCAAACAAAAACCACAACTAAACAACTATGAAGCTAAAGAGAAAGCCGCACATTTTGGACAGAAGACACAGGGGAAGGAAGGACCATTATGAGCTGACTGTTTGTGGCCCCCTGGAAGGACGTTTTGCTCCTGACCTTAATGGAGAAGTATAAGTGAATAAGCATAAAGTAAAAGTTATCCTTCCCTCTTATTCAAATCAGTTTCCTTTTGTCCCCCTTTTGTAAGTTCTAAATTTGTTTGCATGTAATCCTTCCACCTTAAAATAGTAATAACAATACTACTACTAATAATAATAATAAAGAGTGGAGGTGTCTGGTTTGCGTGCATGTCACTGCAGTGAAGGGTGAGTCATTTGAATGTTCTGAAGCTGCTGTGCTGTGATCTCTGAACCATAGACCGGCGCTGGACAAACAGTTGGTCGTCTGGCGTGGCAGAGCTGTTGCCGTCTGGGTGGGAAAGTGTGTGTGTGTGTGTGTGTGTGCGTGTGTGTGTGTGTGTGTGTTGTGTGTGTGAGAGAGAGGGAGAGAGAGAGAGAGAGAGAGAGAGAGAGAGAGCGCGATGCAAGTGAGACTTCGTGAACTGGCCACCTGTCTGCAAACAGTAGCTGCACCGTAGGTCCCACTTATGTGGAGGGTATAAAATGAAAGTCAATGTTTTGGCTTTCGAATGCTCAAACTCAGCAACATGCTGGTTTGGCTTTAAAATAAAACCCCCACAGTGATTGATTGTAAGTGACATATTGTTTCGAAGCAAGCAACTGCCGCCATCTGTGTTCCAATCGGTGTTTTCTCAGCAACCGTTGAGTACGAACTGAACATTCTGTCTCCCCGCAGTAGCGAAACCGTGTTTTGCGAGCCACTGGATGGCGCTACGTGTGCACAGTCGGTGTGTCGTCACAGCAAAAGTTTGACTTGTCAAATTTGCCACGTGATGATAAAACTGAAAAAAGAGGTGTGATGAAAAACGCACAACAAAGCTGCGCAAAAATATTGCATTGCGATCTGGAATGAAAAAAAAAACCCAAAAAAAGACAGACTGAGGCCGTCAACTCCTTAACTAGTCATCCAAAAACCACCGATTCCTCACTGCTTCCTCGGAAGAAGAAAGCAAACGTTTGTAAAGTTGAAATCCGTCCTTAGTTCGCACTTTAAAGTAGTTGTAGTGGTAAAAAAAAAAAAAAAAAAAAGACTTGCAAATAGAAACCAATGGTTGCGTTGCTACTCCTTCAGTGCCACTCTATAACCCCCCTATATACCCCCCCCCCCCCCCCCCCCCCCTCAGGCATGTGCGTGATAGGTGCTATATATTGCAGTGCAGGATGCCGTTTGAGAGTAGGCGTGGCAACACCGACGGTGCCCTCTCCTTTGATTTGGCTTCTAATTAAAATTATAGTGCGGTACATAAGTTAATAATAACTGCAATTTTGAGGAAAATAATTAGATCCTGTCGCGACGGCTTTAAAGTTCATCTGAATCCACGCGAGCGCATAAATCATCCCCCTGAATGGATTATTTCTCCCCACAATTATAGACCCCGGGTACCGCAGGGAGGTTTCACTCCGCCACTGGTTCCTGTGCACCCCGTCGCCTTTCAAGTGACTCGACGCAGCGCCAGGGTTGCCTTTTTTTTTTTCTTCTTTTTTTTCCCTGACTCGAATTAGTTCCTATTGATTGTACAAGAGCGTTTTCTGTGTTCAAGAGTGAATTATTTGACTGAGACATCCAGTTTTAACCTGGGACGGAACAGAGCGCGTGCGGAATGTGAAGCCCACGAGAACACCGAGCGACTTCATTTATTTTGATGAATGACTGGAATAGCATTGATTTGACTTCACGGGCGTATAGACTTTTGGTGTGAAAAATTGAAGTCAGCAAAAACTTCAAACGTATCAAATATAACACAAAAATCAATCAAAGAAAATGACGTTTAAAAACAAACATGTAATAGAAAGGGTTGAGAACATCCCAAAATCAGACATTTCTGTCTTTTTCATTCCTGTGTCATGTTCATGTGAGGGTTTAAATTATACTATGAGGGGGTGAAATTCCCAGAACAGACAAAGTCCTCACTTTGTTTTTTTTTTTGTTTTTTTGGGGCATTTTTAAAAACACCAACATCTGTCATATTCTTCACATGCCTCAGGGACTCTTTGTGTTGTCACTCCTTTGTTTAGGCCAAAGAAAAATCCAACTCTCATTATTCTGCCGTCCGCATGCAGAAGGCAGTTTCATTATTACACTCTGAGAGGCATAACAAGCAAACAAAGACTTACCAGGCAACAACATGGATTGTTAATTTGCAGACAGCAACATACCTGTGTTTCCTTCACATGACGCCGGAGACCAGAACGTTACTAGGAATAAAATATCAGCAGTGGTTGTCCAGTCGTCAACAAAAATACATGTGGGTGTTTGCATGTATTTGCGCTCACCGGCCACTTCATTATGGACACCTTGCATGCACCATGCGATGTGTTCTGTTGGATATTACCCTGAGGACCTGGGTTGTGACCAGCAGTTATTTGACTTCCCGTTGGCCTTCAATCCGTCGGCACATTCTGACCTCTGACCCCTGACGTCAACAAGGCATTTTTCACCGCACGACTGCTGCGCACCGGCCGCTTTCTCTCTTTGGGACCTTTCTCCATCGACAGCCATGTTCACGCGGCCACAACTCCCTTAAATCTCCTCTCTCTTCCCCATTCTGCCGTCCTCATCACGTCTGGCCATGTGATCAGCTGATTAGCTGTGCTAATGAGAAATTGAACACTGTGCGTAATAGCGGCTGGGGAGTGAATGGAAACAGTCATTTTTTTTTTCCTGAGTAATTTTCTCCCAGTGCGAATCCATTTTTTTTTTTTTTTTTAATGATAGTAATATCATAAATATATCAACATTATTGTAATTGCTTGTTTCCGCCGCCCCCTGGTGGGCCAAAACACTATCATTATTTGGCAGATTATATTATCCAATTAATATATTTTTCCCCGTCCCTTTTCCCCTTAATTTATATCTGTAATCTTCTCCCAGCACCTCAGGGGTCTTTCATCCTCACTGAATTGATGACAGTGATTTGCTGAAAACTAATCAGGCAGCATTTCCAATTAAGATGGCTTGTTTGGATTCAAATCACATTCAACCGATTTCCATATGAACTCGCTAATCGGGAACTGGACCAAGTGACATTCTCTGTTAATAACACCTTTTTTAAAAAAAAGAAATAAAAAAGGCTCCTCCACAACTTCACTCAGGGGAGACATACAGGCTGTCATTTCTTTTTAATCATGTCCACATTTTATCCACACGGAGGCGCCATTCTGGGAGTAATAAGCTATTTTTTGAACTCCGGTCTCGGAGTATGGCTTGTGCCAACCTCAAAATCAACAACAGTGGATTGTTAAATTTGACTCTTCTATGATCATTTTTTGGCATTGTTACAGCGCCACCCGCAGGACCGGAGTACATGCACGACGGCCTCTTCAACGGTCTCATCTGGAAAAAAACACACATCTCTTGATACGCCGGCCGTATTTACGGAACAGTCTTTTTTTGTAGACAAATAAGGAAATGAATTGTTTTTCCGACTCCGTGCGGACCAGGCCTTGGCTGGCCGGCCGGTGGCTGCAACCAGACGTTCGGCGAGGAAACAAGGTGTCACAAACAAACAGAGGAGGGCCTGAACATTTCTGTTGCCGAGTCTGGAATGCGGATTTCTGCCTTTGAACTCTTTGACGCAATTACGCCTTCTCCCTTTGGCCTCCCGGCCTGCTTTCTGTCATCGTTGTGCTTTCCAATAACGAGGCCCCACCTCCGCCTTTCTCTCTTGAATAAAGGAAAACACGCCATTTCACACAATGGAATATTTAGCAGTGCCGCGTGTCCTTGGTTCGGAAAGAACACTTCTCCTGCGTGAGTGTGTGTGTGCGCGTGTGTGAGGGATGCGGCGCAGCGGGGGGTTAAGACCTGTGATGGGGTGAGTCCTGTTGTCCTCCCTGAATTATTTAGCACATTGGGGGTGTGGGTACGGGGTGGTGTGGCGGTGCAGTTTGCCCGAGCGAGCACCAGCTCTTGATTTCGCAGGAGACTTGCAGAGAGCGCCCCCCCCCTCTCGCCGTCACGTTTCCGCGCGGCGCGGCCGAGACGCTGGCGTCACGGCCTTGTTTGTCTTCCGCGGGGGCCCCCGCAAGTTTACGCAAAAGAGGATGTACAGATGTGCCTCCGCCTCATCAAAAGGAATCTGTTCGGCGAGATTGACCGAAAGCTCATTTGGCCCGGCCGTGCACCCTTTTAATCCAGTCCTCAGTTTCAGCGAATTTGACAGAAGGAACAAACAAGTAAATAGAGAAAAGCCGGAGGTGGGGGGGAAGCAGGGGGGTGTTTGGAGGGTAGGGGGGTGGTGGTGGTGGTGGTGGGGGGGGGGGCGGGCAGCAGAGGAGAGCATGAATGTGTGATCTTTTCTGGTAAAGCTGCTTATGGTGTTGTGGGTTTACTCTTCCGTCAAGTGATTTGGGATTTTCGTGTGTGTTTTATGTTTTCTTCACGCCGCCCTTGTAAGGACGGGAGGCGGGGCTAAATCCCCCCCCCCGGCGCGGACGGCGGACTGTACCGCGGGGACGTGGCGATCCAGCCCGCCCGGCTATGTTTTCCATACGCCCAATACTGACAACTCCACGTGTGTACAATTTTTTTTTTGAATTTCAATAATTGTGAGGACGGCAAATGGCTGTAAATACTGTATATATGCAGTACACACACACACACACACACACACACACATATATATACATACATATATGTATGTAAAATTGTCACAAAAATGTCTTTAAGATCTGGTTAATATTACATTTTTAAAAACATGCATGCTGCATGTTGATATAATTTAGATTGGCATTGAGCACCAAAGCAGGAGGCAACCCCCCCGCCCCCCCCCACTGAATATTGCCGGGTATTTCGCACACTGTGTAGAAGGTTCATGGATGGATATGTATGGTTCTGGGTGAAAGAGGACATGAAGTTAGTTGACGTCAGAGAAGATACAGAAGATATTAGAGGGTGAGACGGAGGCAGATGATTGGCTGTGGCCACCCCTGAAGGGAACAACCCAATGGAATTGAAGAATTCCATTCTTTGTTGTTGTTGTTGTTTTGGTTACACAACACGGTAGGCAACGGGACGCCGTGTGCCTGCTGCCGAGTCGGAAGTAGTGTCTCACGTTGCGTTTAAAGTGCGGCAGATATTTCAGAAGGTGCCGCCCCCCCACCGCCCCCCCCACCAGCACCGGAGCGCCTCTTGTCACGTCGCCTCGGCGGCGGAAGGCCCTCGCAGGTACGGCAAACACAAACTAGCGTTCTCGCATGTTGCTTTCCCGCGCCGTCTCGGCTCAACCTGAACTTGTGAACTTTCATTCCGTCAGACCCCCGGGGCACAAAACACACACGCGCAAACGCACACCCCCGCCGTCGTCTGTCAACATCCCCCACGAGGCCCCCTGCAGGTATCCCGCGGAGCTGCGAATGTGCGCACCCGCTACATTTACTCACCTTGGCGCTCATTATAGCGACGTGACTCACGGCCGCATCCGAGATGTTTTTCCGACGTTATTTCCTGTCCCCTCCACTTTATCTCCCCCCGACACACACACATCCCCCCCCCACACACACACACACACACACTCCACCCCAACCCCTCCCATTCTTTTTCTCTCTTTTCCTGCTTGGCTACAGCCCCGACCGCCCGTGCCACAAAACATGTTGGCATCAAAACACGTCCTTTTTAGAAAGCGGGAGAGAGAGAGAGAGAGAGAGAGAAAAAAAAAAAAAACATCCCGGGGAATATGACTGGGAATATTGAAAAGCCTAATCTCTCTCTGGATGGATGAGTGTCAAATCCCCGGGCGAGTGAGCAAGGTAGAGGGAGAGAGAGACGGCGGCAGGGGCCACTGTTCATTTCGCCGAGGCCAGATGGTGACGGCGGCTTTGGAGCCCTCACGCACACACACACACACACACACACACACACACACACACACACACACACACACACACACACACACACACAGGCTCACAGACACGCACGGGCAGAGCTACCTCAGCTTGTTTGCACAGCTGATTTTGTTTTCGGTGGCCGGAGCGAGTCGTATTTTTTCAATTTTCCCCTTATTTGTCTCCGCTCGAGTCCGTCCGCTCGCGCCGGCAGGAAGTTTCTGGTTCGCGTTATTGTTGTTTGGATCACTACGGCCCTGTTTTGCGTGGCGCTGCATGAAAGTCGAGGGCGGAAGAGTGTCGACAGACGTCTTTTTCCGAAGGTTCTTCGGGCCGCTCCTTGGCAGGATGCTCGTCACTGCCGGTGGAAATGAAAGGTGATTCAAAATCACTGCAATCTCTTACAGAGCACTTACAGAGCAGTCACCCACAGTCCATGTGCTTTTTTTTTTTTGCACACGTGCGCTCTTCCATCCAGGGTAACAGCTGGATGTTTCAGTGAGATGATGTCATCTCACCGCACGTTTAGTTGTTTTTCTCTCGTGTCTAATAAATTCAGGAAAAAAAAAATTTTTTTGTCAGTTTGATGCGTTGAAGATTTCTCAACAAACTTTTCATGACATTTAAGATCATAGCTGGCAAAAGTATCAGCATCTATACTTTAGCAAAAGTATGAGGTACCCTAAAACAATCCCCCTCTAAAATACCAACCACTTTTATATACAGCAGAGTTCAAGTAGCTCCACTTCAAGCAACTTTGAACAGAATTTGTATATTTTCAACATTTTTAAAACACAAAAGTAATAAGCTTGGCTTTCCAATGTAAGTAGAAAGCACATATCTCATTATAGATAGACATTTGTGGACAAATTTATTTTGGGTACAATTATCAGGAGCAAAGACTGAAAAGCCGTCAGAAAAAGAAATACAAATACTCTACTTACTACAGAATGTACTTAAGTACAATTACCGTGTAATTGTACTTTATTATTTCCCACCTCTGCTCTGAGTTGTGAGTGCTCAGAGTTCAGGTGAAATTTCAAGGGTGCCTGAAAGCTTTTTTTCTTCCGTGACTGTCGACCGCAATTTAAGGAAAACAAATCATTTGCTCCATCCACAAAGTTTTTACTCCCTGTTCCTTCGCACCGCAGCCACTCTGCTGAGCTTGTCGCTTCGAGTCACTCCGACCTTCACATTTCTCAACTTTTGCTGCGTCCTCCTCCCCAAAATGGACAAGTGGAAATAAACCCTAAGTGATCTGCAAAACATTCCATCTGCTTTGCCATTTTATATGTTTTTTTTTTTTTTTTTTGTACCTCAGTCATTTGTCGCAATGCCGAGTCCAGGCTTTTATTTTTTGTTCTTGCTCTTTCAAATCGAGGCACCTTCATTGTGCTCTGAAAGCAGAGTGCTCGGGCTTCTTCACATTCAAACGCAAAAAGAATGCCGGCATTGCGGTCGTTTAATAAAATAAATAGATAAACGCCGGATGAATTTGCATTTATATCGCGCCTTTTTTACGCCTCTGCGACTCTTCAGAGCGCTTTTGCGTTGGCCGACTCCGCTCGCGCACACCAGCACACCGGCGGCGGAGGAAGCCATCAAAGGAGCCGCCTGCTCATTAGGAGATGAAACCATTCACACATACGCTCGCACACAGAGGTGATCTTAATCACCTTATCTTTCCCCACCATTACATTAAAATGGCGCGAGTTAATGTCGGAATAATAGCCGAACATATACCAACGAAAAGGCTCCATTTATTCTCTCTGTACGTCAGCGTGAATATGTGGAAGAGCCAGAGCCTTTTGTGTGTTTACTTAAAGAGTGCAACTCTTCCGCACCCTCTGGCGCTTAGAGCAACAAGAGGTTTGAGTTCGACTCTGAGCAGAAAGTCCCCCAGCTATGGCACTAGCATCTGTCCTATAGGGGGCGTGGGTCAAACTCCAGGCCCGTGGGCCGAGTCAGCAGCCATCCACTTGTTTTTCCGCGGCACGCCAGAGCTCAAAAAGGCGTTTGGTTGTCTCGGAATTAAAGCTTGCGCTGCTTTTCAGTGCACACTGACCACCGTTCTCCCCAATGCACGTCGATTTAGTGACCCACTAAATGACGACCGCTGGACTCCAGTCTTTTCACATCTGCGGAGCTTCCTCTTTTCATTATAATTATCATTTTTTGACAAAAGGTGTGGGTGGGAAATTTTTATCAGAAAATGTCCAAGATAAGAAAAAAATGGTATAATAAAAGTTATCCTAGTCCATTGTTGTGTCCGTGGGCAAGGCACTTAACCCTAAATAGCCCCTAATGGGGCTAAGCAGTGCCATGCATGGCAGCAGCCACTCATTGGTGTGTGAATGAGTGAATGAGAGGCCTTTGTAAAGCGCTCTGGGCGACCGTAAAGGTGCTGGAAAAGCGCAATATACAGTAAGTGCAGTCCATTTACCATGTAATAATGTAATAGTAAATTACCAGCAGGGAATAGAGGGAAGTTGTGCTATGCAGTAATGTGGGTTTCTTCACTGGTTGCTGACTTGCTCAAAATAACACATTCGTGCTTCAATATATTTTGGCATGGATGCAAATACACAAACAGTGTTGGAAACCTGGAAAATGTGAAAAAAAAAAGAATTCCAAATAGAAACAGTTATTTTACAAAGTTAAGTCGTGGCAACACTGGCACAGTTGTGCAGCCACAAGTGGCCCTTTGGCCCGAATGCTGATTGTGATTGTGACCCTCGGTGAAAATGCCTTCGACAACCCTGTTTTTGTGTCACTTTTGCTCGGTCTTGACGTCAGCATGCACCTCAACAGGCTTCTTGAGTTTCTTGAGTGGCTTCTTGTCATGTAATTGCCAGTGAGGAAATGACTACAGCGACAACCCACGAGAGGTTTTGCTTCCCTCAAACTCGACGACTTTCGTAAGTTTTATTCCAGGGGATCTGGGGAATTCCCCCAACGAGGAAGCAGCCCGTATTTGTTACCACTGACAGTGTTTAGTGTAAATTGTGAAAACTTCTGAAATGCTTTGTTTATCAAGGAAATAAATGTTGGAGGTTATGACGCATGGAGTGAGGGCACAGTTGATGCTGCAACAGAGCAACCGCTTACAAGAAAACAACATCTAAAAAAAAAAATGGATTTCAAAAGCAAGGCAAATTTCACATCAGGCTGAGACAACTTTTGCGTTTTTCCGGGCTTGGTGACCGGCACATCAAAGAGCGCCCCCTTGAGGCTGCCTTTTTGGTGTGACCTGAGCTGTGATCAAACCTGGGACCTCCAGTCTCAAGGGAGACAAACGCCAAGACCACGGTGACTGTGTCTTGTGTGTGCTGAAGTATCCGATGAGCTGAGATGTTCAAATTTTCTTTGAAGCGTTCCTTCAATTTTGAAACTTGTTACTTTGCAAATTTTCAAAATTACACATGGGAGTCTGGGGAAAATGTGCAGTGACTGCTGAGACTGGTGAGAATAAATTGTCTTCTCAAACATCTGTTGTTTCCCTAAACATGGGATTGATTTTGGAGCATTTTATCCTTTCTTAATGTTGTTTTCGCAATCTGCCCGTGTGGCACTGCAGGACCCAGAACTGTTTGCCGTGCTGCATGAGACCTCGGTCGGGGAAAACAGACCTCAAGTTGTTTTGTCAGGCTGTATTTTGAGCATCTTCAGAATGCAAGAAGAGAAAAAAAGAAATCAGATTTTTGTTAAATTAATTTAGCAATAAATGTTTAAAATCAGATTTGTGGCAGTTTTACGTGTATTTTTAGAGCAGATCAGATCAGATGGTCAGCTCAGTTGACAGTATGACGTGTTTTTAAATGAAAAAGAGACAATCCTCAACCAAGAACTTCCCCCGTCTTGTCAAAGTATTGATCAAATGGCAAAACCAGAATGCCACTGTGAATGTAGAGGGCTGAGAGCTGTGAGGGAGAAAGTCTGTGCTGGTCACCAAGGCTTCTTCTGACCTCATGATGACTTTGTCAAAAGCAGCTGACAAGGACATGAGTCTGCTCTGGTCTTGGGATTGGGGTCAGCGTCCATGAAGTTGTAAAAAAAACCCAACAACAACAATGATGAAGTGAAAAGCGACTTCTCCAGAAGTTAGACGCATTCATCGCCATTCATTTTTCTCCCGTCGTGCTGCAGATTCTCTCTCTGCATTCCCAAACACCCGTCCCCGCTCTCTTTCCCCTCACCGTCGTCCTTCTCGCTCTTGTGGCTCGTCCTCGTCGGCTTTCACTGCTCCGCACTTCAAGCATAAAGGCACAAAAACCCTCGGCGAGGTGGCCCCCCCCAACTCCCCACCCGCTTTGAGAGCCGAGCCGCGCATTCGTCCTTGTTGTCGCTCTTCTCGCCCATGTGGGTTTCTCTGTTCAAGGCCGCGTCCTGCTCATTCATTCAGCGGTGCGACGTGAGCAGGTGTGCGCAAAGACAATTTTGGACCTATTAAACACAGGAGAAATCAAGCTGGGTTGCTTGTGGCGCGAGCGTAGCTCAACTAGATTCAGTCAGGTCAGGGTACTGAAAATTTGTGACCGGAGCCGAGCTGCGAGGCCCTTTGATTCGGTCCCACTGAATGAGCGGCATCGAGATCTCGATCGACAAAACACCGTGAGCGCTTTGAATCACCGCAGGTGAACCTCGCTGTGCGTCTGAGCAGGCTGCTCTCAGCCTCATGGACTCACCACGCTCAACAATTTACGGCAAAAGCACATTGCTTTAAAATGAAAAAAAAAACAACAACGAGCTAAACCAAGGAACAGAAGGCTCAGCGTGAAAGCCCCTCAGTCACAGTTCCGTTCCTCGGAAACTGGCCCGTCTGACCCTGGCCTGGCTCCTCTGGAATGTGCTGCCATTTCCCGGAATGCACTTGTGACGCACTCCTACGTATATTTTATCCTTCCAGGGACGAGAGTCGGAGGGGCGCTATCGCAGAAGAGGCAGGCGGTGTCGCAACATTCCAGGGCTGATAACCTTTCGTGACGAGCTGGATTGCCAATATCTTTGAGATCCGTCTTCAAACGCATCACAATCCAAAGCTTTTTTCCAGTCGTCCGACTGAGCGCGAGCGGCATTCCTTTCGCCCGTGACAAAAGCAGCAAGTGGCCGCCATTGGCCTTCCTTTTGAAACCACAGAAGAAGCAGCAGCTTTAAGCCGAGCCGCTGCTAGTAGCGCGCGCTGTGCTAACGGAAGCCTTTGCCAGCGTTGGATGGCAGCTGAAAGTCCTTCCCTGCGGAAAATACTTTTCCCTTTAACCTCGACTGACTCGAGCAAAGGTGTCGTAAAACTATGTCATTTGATTTAAACAGGATTGACCCAGAGAAGTTGTTAAATATTTTTTTTTTTTTTCTCATGGCCTTCCTCCCAGACAGCCACTTAAAATTTGGGAAATGTTCAATCTCCACTATGATCTGCGAATAAAAAAAAAAGTGTGGTAACGAACGCAAGTGATGGATGCCAACCTCTGGAAAAAAAAAAGAAAAAAAAAGAGGGAAACGCAACTGCGTTTGGACAGAGAATTTTAGGACGGCCGGCCCTTCATCTGCGTTTGGCCCTCACTCGACCTCAGCCACGTCTCTCTCCCTGACTGCTGCACGTTCTTGATGTTTTTTTCCAAAGAGATCTCATTTTAGTTGTACAAAAGAGGGGAAAAAAAACAAGGAAAAATGAAAAAGCTGCTGAATGCGAGGGAAACGCTTGCGTCCTTGCCAGGCTAAAGTTGCTGTCGAATAATCAGCCTCGCTTGTTGTGCCTCGCTGTTGTCTGGTTCAGCTTTGTTGGCTCCACAAAGGCTCTTGGCGGCCCTGGGAGTTTAAGAGAGATAATTTATAATTTCTTGGCACGGGAACGCGGTTAGTGCCGAGCGAGGTGGATTGTTTTTATTTTTTATTTTTTATTTCTTTTGCCTCCACGGCTGATGTCCTTGTGTGAAGTATTTGTGTATGGATGTGTGTTGTTATATTTGGAAGGGTCCTATCTTTTCAGTCTCTCATTCCCACTGTATTTTCTGCCGTGTTTAATCAACATTTGGCCCTCTTTGCACCGGAGCAACTATTGTTGAGACGTACACACACACACACACACACACACACACACACACACACACACACACACGCACCCTCACTCTCTCACTAATGCACACCCAAACCTCGGACTTCTTCGTCAGCAGATGAAAGCTCTTTCATCCCATCAGAGGTATCTGGCTCTTTCTAATGCGAAATAACGTCCGCGGCTTCCGTATGAATCAGAGCCGAGGTCTGTAGGTCAGCCTCGCAAATGCAGGGAAAAAAAAAGCTCAAAAATAGCTGGGCTCGTTGCCATCCCAGACAGATAAGGATGAGGCCCGGGGGCAGCGGCAGCAGGAAAGGGAGAAACATGAGCAGCGGGAGGGAGTGGGGGGAGGGGGGAGGGGTCGAGGTGAAGTTTAGGACTCACCTCGGGTCACCCTGCACTGACCCAGACAATCTCCATATCCAGGAGGGGTAGAATGTGCTGCATGTGTGTGTGTGTGTGTGTATGTGTGTGAATTGATTTTGATCATGCCGTCTGTGTTTTTGCAAGTTTTTTCCCCTCTTTCTGCACTTTCTCACCGATAATATAACCGGCTATTAAGAGTTTCATCCTCGTTCCAAAGTGCACCGTGTCACATGACTTTGTAACCTCGCCGCGGCGCTTAAAACCGCGCACGTAGCGCCGAGCCCAGATTTAGGAAGTCAAGTGTGGCATATGCTTAAATAGCCGAATACACGGCGAGGGTTCATGTACGTGTGCGCGCTCGAAAATGAATTAAGAGTTTTGAACGTGGCGAAACAATCTGATTAACTGACATCTGCTACGCTGTACATTAATCCTCGCCGCTGCCACAGCCGTCCATCCATTTCCTACTGCAGCTTATCCCGCACTCAGTCGCGGCGACGCCGCGCAGTTCATCTCAGGGCCGCGCAGAGAAAAACAACCATCGGTGCCGACATCGCATCGCATCGCCGGGTGTTGCAGCCAATCTGCCTGATGCAAACGTCTTTGGACCGCTTTCTTTTTTTTTTTTTCTGGCTCCGTCTGATTTGACTTGTCAAACGGAAAGTGGTGATCGACAGCTGAGGGCTGCCAGCGAGCGGACGTTTGTGTGTGTGTGAGCGTAAGTTCCAGGGCTCCGCTTGTGCGGTTGCAACGTGCAGACTCTGGGGTTTTTCTCATGATGTCACCCGCACAAGATGACAGATCTGGAAGATTTGAACCGGGAAGGAATGAAGAAAGGCCATATCTGTTTGTGTCAGACGACAGGAGGAAACCCAGGATGGAGTATAAACTGCTTCTGTGATTCAAGTCAGGGTCTGTGCCACTTATATGGAGTGCTTTCAAGATGTCGACCATTAAAAGTTAGAGTGAAGTGAACCTTGATGCCGAGTCAACAAGAAGACGGAGGCAGCGCTTCTCTGATCCGAAGGGTACATTGTGTCTTAACAGAACTTCCCTCTGTGGGGGAAGAACTGGCTTTGTTATCATAAGCGGCCTTGTGGGAACTTAAGGACGGTTGCACAAGGTGCAAAAAAAAAAAAGAGAAAAAAAAGAGAGGTCTGTAAAGGCCTTGGCTTCTTCGAGATTGTTTCCTAACAGCCATATAATCTTTCACTTCAGTTGCATTTAATGACGTGGGAAACCACAGTTCCATTTTGTTTCGTTCCTCCCTTGACTTTGAGGAAGGCACGGAAACACAGAAGCTTGAGCTATGAGAACAAGAGGTAGAAAAAGAGATTTGGGCTGTGGACACTGAGTCTTGCCACATATTCGCATATTGCTTGCAGTTTGTTTAGACGAGGTTAATGTTGTGTAGTTCGACCCTTTTTTCTTCGGTAATTTGAAGGAACCATGCTGCGAAACTGAATTTCATACTATAGGGATAATTGCGCCTTTTGCGTCACGTTCAAAACCAGCATCGATGATGACGATTTCCAATTGCCCCCACTAATCACCACAGTGTGACAGTGAGCCAACGGGGTCCGAGAGTGTTCCCCCCCCCTTATTGTAACACCTTAAATCACGTCCTCATTCATTTATACAGAGTGCGAATTTAGCAATTAAAATGTCTCATGTATTTTTATCATTTGTCACAGCGTTATATTATTTCCTCATTACTTGTTGAGCTCTGGTTCTGTACAGAATCCAAAAGGTGACAAAACACCTTGTGTTAACATTCAAGTGTTAATTACATTGACGATTACACATAGAATCATCCACATAAGTTCCCAATTATTTATTGATATAATTTCATAGCTAAAAATGTGCTTTGACCTCCCTTAATTACACTATGACTCCTCCATATGGAGTCTGAAACGGTTAGTTGTTTTGCATGTACATTGGATTGTATGAAAAGATGATTTGTTTGCCCGATTTGATAATGGAGGCTTTCGCTAAAGTACAAAAGAAAACCCCCTGTATTCTATCGTTTGGCCAGCAGGGACCGCCAAAGTTGGTTGCAAAGAGTCTAAAATTGACTTGCTGTTAATTCTGGGAAGGAGCACTAACTTTCTGTCTTTACAAATAAGTTTATATATTTTTTTTGTTTGGTCTAAATTGTAGGTATAAGATAAATAAATGAATGAGTTGCGGGCGTGTCCAGTTTAGTAGCCAACTGCAGTCGGCTCACCGGCTAGTTGGGCAGGCGTTGGGGCTCACGTTGTTTCCCACCTCTGGTGCCAACCACGCATCCAAATTTAGGATCTTCCAGTTTCAAAACAAGCCTCATGATGGCGCTGACTGTGAAACCCAAACCATGGGCTTCAGAGTGGGTATTCACAAACCAACCAAATAGGTGAAGTCACGACGACTCCGTCCGTCTTCATGTGCAGACAGCGGGTGTGGACAAACGCATTTCTCCATCGGAAGCCGTGTTTGTGGACGACCGTTTGAAAGACGAAAAAAATAACCGTTTTCGTATCCGTGTGCGCACAGGGATTCAGGCTTGAATGTGTCGATGATGGAGAAAGAGGGGGGAAAAAAAGATAAAGGTAAAGCGGCGCATTCACCCAGAAAGCTGAAAATCAATGGGAGCGAGCGGCGCATTTGGCGCTGGAGCCTGCAGATGTTCCCCCTTCCGTCCTGCAGTCTGTTTACTGTACTGCCAGGGCGGCAGCGTCAACATGCTAATTACAAACTTACACATGTTGACATCTCCCTGCATTTTCCAGATAAGACCCCCCCCCCCCACCACCACCACCACCACCACCCACAGTCCCACCTCCACCACCACCACCCCTGCTAATTTACCTGGCATGCCGAGCGCCAGCCCCTCGGAGTGGTCTTTTGATTTAATTCGCGGCCAGATTGATTGAACATGGCCTCGGGTCGGCGCCTGGCTCCTGCATAAACAGATCGGGCCCGTGTGTTATGTTTAATTCAGAGTCCTGCCACTGGAAGCCAACCAAAGTGATCAGGACTTGTTTATGCTCTCCGGCCCCAGCAAGCCCCTGCCCTACTTTATGACAACTTTACTTGCACTTTTTTTTTTTTTTTTTTTTTTTTTTACCCAGACTCAAGTGTGCGCGCGTATGCATGTGTGTCTGCGAGCGCGCACAACAAATTAGCTTTGCATGTATAATGCAGGGGTCCTTATGGATCCACATATCAGCCTCGCAGGGGGTCTTCCAGAGACCTGGCTGCACTTGGCTGCTTGCGTGCGAGCGAGTTAAAATGAAATGAGCCGGCCGCGTCGGCGCCACCGCGTTGGGAAATATATACCGCCAACCTCCCGCCGCCCGTGACCTCCATACGCCTCCAGGATCTCCATCCCTTAGAAAAAAAAAAAGAAAAAAAAAATCACTCAGAAGTTGAAGCAGATAAGAAAGGGTCGCCGCTCTCGGAGGCTTATTGAATGAAAAGACGAACGGCGCCCGGTCGGTTGGTCGTCAGGATGCTCCGCCTTCAAACGGACTTTTATTGTGTTTGGTCAAATGACGCCGACGTTAAAGAGTGCAATTATATAACCAAACGCACGTATACGCTGTAGGGGAGAAGGAGAGAAAAAAAATCAGTCGCCCCATCTGTCTTGTGGAATGTCTTCTTCTATCAGTCAAGCAGCGAGTTCACACACACACACACACACACATACACACACACACACACACACAGTCATCACACACACACACACACACACACACACACACACACACACACACACACACACACACACACACTCGCACGCACATGCACAGCCGTAGGACCACAGATTTTATGTGTGGACTTCTGGACAAAAAACAAAATTAAAAAGAAAAAAAAACTAACTATGTGGAGGTGTGTGTGTGTGTGTGTGTGTGTTAGTGTTAGTGTGTGTCCCTGACAGCTCTCTGTACTAACAGCCCCTGTAGCAGAGCAGATACCAGCCAAAGATTAGGATGTAATTACACGCCACTTTCTGCTCCATCTCTCTGCCCAGGAGAAGGAAGGGGGAAGAAAAAGGGGGAATGGAGGGAAACAGACAGACAGACAGACAGAGGGAAGGAGGGATTGAGGGAGGGAGAGATGTGGAAGGAAAAGGAGGAGTGGCGAGGAGGAGATAAGATGCAGCCTTTGTGTGTCTGTGCAGTGTGTGTGCGCGTGTGTGAACATTGTAATGGTGGGCGCCACCCCAATTTTTGCACGCGCTGCCAAAAAACCCCCCTGCCATCCTAAAAAAAAAGAAAAAGAAAAAGAAAAAAAAAAGATGGCCCGGCCCTCCTGCCTCACTCGGCGCGCGTCAAAAGGTTTTGACTCGTGTTGTACCCCACTGCGCTTTCATTGGCCGTCTGTCTCCATGGTAACCATGAACACCACCAACACCAGCTCCCTTCCCAGCCCATCAATGCTGGGTGTGTGTGTGTGTGTTGGCAAGCTTGTGCCCTAAGCACCAAACATTAGGATAATCCCCCTCCCTTCCTCATTTAAATGTAAAGTCAGCAAAAAAGCAGAGCAAAAAAAAAAAAGAAAAGAAAAAAAAAGTCGCTCTGGCAAAAGTGTTATTTGTGTGGTAGTGTGTGTGTGGGTCTTTAAAGAAATGCAACCCTGAACGTGTGTCCCATGTGCACCCCGGGAAGATAATTTGCAGGGCGGGTGGAGGGGAAAAGCAAAAAAAAAAGAAACAGAAAAAAAACACACTTCAATGGTGTCGTATTTAGCTCTCACTTTTGCGTTGTTGTTGTCGTCGTTGTTGTCGTCGTTGTTGTCGTCGTTGTTGTCGTCGCCCTATCTGCAGTCTTTATATTAAAAAAAAACAACCTCCAGTTTCCTTTCACTCCGTCTTGCATGCGTTGCAGCGTTTTTTGTGTTTTTTTTTTTTAAACCACCCCTCCCTCCCTCCACCTCCACCGCTGCCGCCTCGCCCGCCTTCTTTCTCCTGTGGTGACATTTTTAGGTCACCCCTCAGTCACTTTCATCATCTTTACCCCGGGAATGTCGCAGCAGGCGCATCTGCAGCGCCCGTCTCTGCGAGGTGAGGCGGCTGCTGGGGAGTGGGGATGCGGGGGGGGGTGGAGGTTTCCCTCTGGGGTCTGTGGTGGTGGGAGGGGGGAGGGGGCGAGGCAGGGGGGGGGGCAACAATGATCTCCTGGCATTCCTGCATACTCTCGCTAGCTGGCGGCCTTCGTACACACACATATATATTTATATATATATATTTATATATATATGTATATATATATATATATATATATATATATATATATATATATATATATATATATACATATATATATATATATATATATATATATATGTATATATATATATACATATCACCTGCAAGCTGCCATATTCTCATTCATAAACCGAAGTGTTCGTTTTTTCTTTCTTTTTTTTTTTCCATACCAAGTTTGCGCTTTGGAACAGGAAACAGGAAGTGGTTTCCTAATCAGGAGCGGCGTAGTTGTTAGCGAGCAAGGTTTAATCCAACTCCTGACGGGGGGGAGGTGGGGGGGGCAGTCGGGGGAGTTCCACATTTCTGCAGGATCAAAAGCTTTCAGGGGATTTTGGCGCTTGTGTGTGTGTGTGTGTGGGGGGGGGGGGGGGGACGTCGTCCAGGGGGCTTTGACACAGATGTGAATACAGAAAAACAAAAACATTACACACACACACATACACACACATATGCACGCTGCTCACACATTAATGCAGCTTCACAAGACATAATCAAAGACGGGTAGGCAAGCAAAAAAAAATTTGTAACGCCCCCCCCCACACCCCTCCCACCCCCACCCAAGTCCTACCCAATAAGAATAACACGCACCCACTCATTAGAATTACTTATAAGAACACAACAACTCTCCCAACAGTCCCTGCTGCATTAACCCACAAATCTCAGCAACCAAGAAATCAGATCGCACTCCATCAACCACTGCATTTCACCCCGAGTCGGCTTCGGCCCGCTTCGGCCACCGCCTCAGAGAGAGTTCATGTCGAATGGGCGTAAACACGTGGGGCACGTGGATAAAGATCCAATATTCTACACATTCACCCACAAGGCTTTTGTGCGCCTGCCTCCATCCCTCCACTAGTTAGAAAAAAAGAGATTTAATAAATAGTGGAGGAAAATAAAATAAAGTCTGACCCTTGAAAAAAAAAACTTTAACTAGAAGCTACTACAGTATATTCATTTTTTCCTGAAACTGATGTGTTACTGCGCCAGCCAGCGTCTTCAAGCCAAGTCCGCAGTGAAGCAGCCTCACAGGTCGCAACAGACCCAGGGGGCGTGGTCACTCATCAACAAGATGTGTCAGTGAGGCGTCATTGCACTTTGTGGCATCACGAAAAGCAGCTGCGGGCCGAAAATACAAAAGTGCGACACTGATGTGTGCCTGATTTTTACTTCGCAATGTAACATTTATAAACGTAAAAACGCGATCAAAAGGCGGTATTATGATGTTTTTCTTCAGCCGCCATCTTTGCTGATGTCAAAACACACTTTCCTGTTATTAACAAAAAAAAACAAAAAAAAAAAACAGGCTCTTCATCGAAATGAACTCTGGCGTTCCGTTCACAGATTACACACAATCTGAAGTGTCTGGGCTGTGTTTTCATTCCGGCGAGAGCCACGAAAGGTCACTCCCTCCGACAAAAAGTAATCCGCGTCTCATTTCCTAATGAAATATCCAAACTGTTTTGCATGATAAACATTTCCTGGCATCCGATCTGCTTTTTCCCCCTCTCTTTTTTTTCCATTTAATGGTTTTACAGTGAACTGTTTATGTGTGCAATATGACACACTACCCAGAGGGAATTACTATAGAGCCGCTGCGTTCAGACATCAATCACTCTCTCTCTCTCTCTCTCTCTCTCTCTCTCACACACACACACACACACACACACACACACACACACACACACACACACACACACACACACGCACGCAGCGACCCGTTTGACAGCCTGTTGAAATCATGAGTGGATTACCCCAAGAGTTTCTAAATTATACCGAAATCATGGCTGGATTAATTCCATGTGACATCAGCTCGTCTGCGGCATCTAAGCCATATTTAGTTGACGATCAAACGGCTTAACCTGGCCAGTTAATCCCATCCTAATATTTCCCTAATCTGTCCCCAATCCAAACTATAACAGAATCAGCACTGGCTGTTTGTTGTCATTTTTTTTGTTTGTTTGTTACGCTTCCTGCGTCTTTTTCATTCTGCGTCGCCTTCAGGCACCTGCACAGTGTTTGTCTTTCTGAGAGAGAGAGAGAGAGAGAGAGAGAGAGAGAGAGAGAGAGAGAGAGAGAGAGAGAGAGTGTGTATGTGTGTGTGTGTGTGTGTCTGCCTGTTTGAGGGCTTTCCTGTAAAATTTTCCTCATGTTCTGGCACAGTGACTCAAATTCAAACAGATGCAGGGCTGTTATCGCACAAACACTCTCTCTCTCTCTCTCAGTCACACACACACACACACACACACACACACACACACACACTTGCCTCAGAGGCCCGATTGAAGCCGCAAAAACCTAAACAGCGGATTAATGACTTATCATCATCAGGTCCTGCCGAGTTTTAATGTTGCGCGACGCTATGTTTCCGCGCTAAGGTTCTTACGCCTTACAACAAGCAGACGATGTCCGAATGTCATTTCATTCTGCTTTTCAAGAGCACTTTATTTGATTAGAAAAAAAAAAAAAAAAGTGGGAACAACATGCGCTTGTTTGTTGTTTGCGCCGGCCCTAATGCTGTAATCAGATCAGCGCGTCCCCACGACTGAGCGCCGACGGGTAAAGCGGCGGCGGGGGCGCGCGGCGGGGGCTCGAGCGACGGCCGTCATGATAGCGGCAGTGATGTATGTTCGGCTTTTGGCAGAAGATAGAGGAGCAGATTTTTTTCTTTTTGTGTGCGTGAGAGTAGTTTTTTTTTTTGTTTGTTTGTTTCTGAGGCGAAAGTGATGAAGTGGTGGGCGGAGTCACGGCTCCAGAACTGTTGTTCGAGGGATATGGGGTGGGGGGGGGTGATTGGTGAGCAGAGGGCGGAAGCCGACGTCGGCCGAACGTGTCCGTCTGCCGGTGTTGCTCTTTTATTAAAAATCATCTATCAGCGCGTGTCAGCGGCCCCGGCGTGATGGATACGCCGCGGTTTGATTGATCTCGCCTTTATTGGGAAATTGATCACTGCCACGGTCCGTCTTTAGCCGGCGCGAGCCTCTCGAGTTGGCCCCTTTGATTTTCAATGACGGTTTTGCTTTCGGCGCGAGTCTCGTCTCAGGAGTTGAAAACACTTCTGGCGTCTCAAACTTCACGGTAAACTTTGTCAACTCCGGACGAAACATCATTTAAAGGTCGAGTGTGTAATATTGGAGATATCATTTGGAGGGTTTTAGAAGAAACGGTGACGACAAGTGGTCACATTTTAGATTGCGGCGCTCTTTCGCTCACCCTCCCTCTCCCGAGCTTGCCAGTGAACTACAGTCGCACACAAAACTGGATGCCTAGTCCACCTTCTTCTTTGTTGGTTTATTTGAGGACGCGAGCGATCACCCTAACTACAAAACGCACTGTCAGGCGGGCTGGATTGTCCCTGCCCAGCTTCCTTAGAAATATGGTCCTTGCTCAATGTATATTTTCTCAGATATACAAGAACTGTTCTGACTTTTATTGAGCTGCCAATATACACTTTTATCAACGTATTTATAGGCAGTATATTAAGCTTACACCGATACAAAAGTCATAAATAAGGCCAAATTTTCCACACTGGGTCTTTCAGAATCGACAGTTTAAAAACAAGCCAGAATCACTTTAGAGATTTGCAGCCCTTTCCAGTTCAACGCTGTTAAGCAACAACTAAACGCAACTGCACGACACAAAAACACTCCAGTTCTAAAGCCCTGCTCATCCATCTTGGTAACTTTGTGTTTCATGTTTTGTTTGATTTTTAATAAATTTTCTTTCATGCTTTAGATTCCATAACCAATCACCTTTTTTTCTTTCTGATGAAACCAGGTAGCAACTGCTGCAAGCTGCATCTGAAGCCCCAGAATACCACAATGACAGAAATACTGAACACTACTGTTCGCCTTGATCAAACTGTTTCCATTAATAGAAGTGCTTTTCTTGGGTAACAGTGTGTTTTATCATCACCCTGATTGGCTTTGGTGAGAGTTCAGTTAGATAAATGGTAATGCAGCTCTCCTTGGCCCCAGAAGGAGCTTCAGCAACCTGAATAAATGGGAACGAGACATCTGATAGGTCTTAGGTGTTAAACACAATGTCACCAGCAAACCTCGCCTCCCCTTTACAAAACACTCTGGATGGGCTCATTGCCAGATGGATACACCCAAACTAGTGTTGAAATAATAATGGCAGAGGCCTCCTGTGAATACGAACACTACCTATGGTCTAAGAAGTGGAACTGACACACTTTTATCAAAGTGTCTTTTGAAGAATGCAGTGGCCTTCTTCTGTCTGCCTCCGCCAAGACTCAAGTTTGGAATCGTATACTTTTTCTTTCTTTCGCTCCACACATTAACTTAACATATTTATCCGCGACTGCGGCACCAACAACAGCAAAAAAAAAATGTTTTCACTCAAATTCTTGACACAACGTTTTGTTTTAGTAACGATGTTCTGTGTGGATCAGGTCCAGTCCAGTTTTTTGTTTTTGTTTTTTCCCCCACCTCGCCCACCACAACACAATCCACTGAGCGTGTGCACTCGCTCCAGGGCGGGTTCGGCGGGGTCAAATTGAAAGCTCAGCAAAGAGAATTTTTTTGGCATTGAGAGCTCAGGAGCGGGTATCAGTCTTCAGAAAGCCACTCTGCTGGAACCGTGGCAGATGTAACCACAGTGACGGGGGCGGGGGCGTTTGGGCCGCAGTGAAAAATGGCCGAGGGCTAAAGAACGGGGTGATGGGGTGTGACCAATGGGGCGGCTCCCGCTTTAAACGAGGTGAGGAACTCCAGAGACTAAATCCCTCAAACTGGACTGGTCGGCCCCGCAGCCCGACTCCGGCAAGATTTATCACCTGCCAAGTTGCTTCCCGTGGAAGGGAGCGACTAAAAGTTGTTAACTGCGGCGCGTCTTACACTTTCGCACTCACTCAAATAATATGTTTCTGGAGGGGGAGGAGGGGAGGTCACAGCACCGTTTCCCAGCAAGCCACCAAATGATTTATTTAATGCGCAATGATATATTCCCAACGTGCAAAAATAAACAAATAAATAAATAAAAACGGTTGTTTTTAATCACAGTAATAAAATAGTTTTGCCCGTGAAGTAATGAGTGTTTGCTGCCTCCAGGCTCCTCTTGTAATTATAGAAAGTTAAATTGTCTGACAGGGGGAAATGAAACATGGCTTTTGGGATCACAGTTTACATTTTGGAGTGTAAACACCTGCTGGAGGGCACGTTGAAAAGTAGGTGTTGATTTATTTTGGGGCAATAAGCCAGCTACTGTCCCGGGAGGTGACTTCAAGCTGCTAAACACTGGGCCGGGCCAGTACAGAACTATTCCTTCAATGTTGCTCTGACAAATTGTTGTCACAAGGCCAGTAATGAAAGGGAATAGGAAGATGTCCGACACGTACCAGTGAGAAAATCTGAAATTGAACTTGAGCTGTTAAGGGAGTTATTGAACGCTTCTCAGCAGTTTTTTTTCCAGACTGTTCCAAGTGTGATAAAGCAGTGAGCCCTTCTGATCGATATCCCATAATGCCTCCTATTAAGGTTTTATTTTGGGGACGGGGGTGGGGGTGAGGGGGGGCTGCCGTGTGATTGGAACATCACAGGGGCCTGAGCCGTGACAGAATGGTCACCGGGGGTGAAGGGCTGGGTCGGAGGAGGGGTTGAGGTACCCCATCTGCACCATCTGTGACGGATCCCATGACCTCATTCAAAGCTCACCGGCCAATGGGGAAGACCCCCGCACCCCTCCGCTAACCCCCGATCCCGACTCAGCGGGCCGTGTCCCACTTCATAGCATGTCATGATGACAAGTCACCAGGAAATAATCGCGATGCTCATTCCAAGTTAATGACATGCTGTAATTTTGTTGACTCTCTGGGGAGGCGAGGGTTTCCCCACAAAGGCATCCGACTCAAAGTGAAATTCAGTCATTAAAGTTTAATGATCTCAATCTATCACCATAACGTCTTCCGATGTTGGGCTTTCTGTCTTACGAACCAAAGCGCTTCATGGTGGGAGCCGAACCTCAAAACACCATCCATAGAGAAAAGGTCTTCCCACACGATTGCATTCGGCCTTACGCAATTTGCAACACCATACCGTACCATACCATACTGCGCCACAGTTTGGGCCGAGATGTATAGGATTGAGTTGTATAACACTGGGGATTTTCTCAATCCCTGATTTTATTTTTTTCATGTATATATAACTTCGATGTAGGCCAACACTTTGTAAACCTGGCGGATAATACTGCCATGCAGATAGATATAGATTGAGCTGAGCCCTCTGGGGGTTAGGGGATGTACAGAAAAAAACAGGGTTCTCATCAGCGCCGCTCTGATTGCCTCCGGGATTAAAATAAAAAGGTTTGATTGCATCATACACGGTCAAAACCAATTGGCTCTAAATCTAGCTGTGAATATGGTATCCACCCCCCCACCCCCACCCTTTTTTCCCCTCTTTCTTTCTTTTTTGAGCGTGTGCCTCTGCATAACTTGGGCTCCCTTTGGGATTCAGGAGCATATGCTAAAGGGATTCATCAATGACATTTTTTATTGAGCGCCTTCCCGCGCGCGCATGGGCACTCATACACTTAAGCGTAGCCGATAGCGGCGAGAATGACTCAGGGAAATAGTGTGGGAGTGATTTATTTCGCTTTGACAGATGAGTCCACAATGCACCGATCTGCCCCGCGCGATAAGATTAGTCACTTCGGACACCTCGTTTAACTCTTGCCATGTGTGTGATTTGATTGAGGGGCAGCGTTCGGTCGCTCAAGGAGCTACCCCATGTGCGTCTGCGTGTGTGTGTGTGTGTGTGTGTGTGTGTGTGTGTTTGTGGCCGGCGAGATAATCCCTGCCGAGCAGCTGTGTCTCGGCCTATAGAGCATCTGGTCAGGTTGCCAATGTGCTTATATAACACGCTGTTGACCCAAAATTACTGACAGTCAATAACGTTGATTAGGTCCGATATAATGGCGGTCATTGGATTGATGGAGTGCCGCGCCCCCCCCACCGCCGCAATAGCCATTGTATCGTTTCCCACCGGTTCGATGTGGACTGCATCAGCGCCGAAATGACCGCATTATAAAGTCCCATCAAGGCGACGTCCCTCATCTCAATCAATGGCACTTCTCAGGTCAGTTATTTTTAGACGGTGCCCCCCAACCCCCCCTGTATATTAATGTCAAGCTAATATCGTGGCGCGTGCTAACGAGACTAGTTATCATAGTCGAGTCAAGTTGTCATCATGCTAGTTAGCCTCTGAATCAGGTTTATTATCACCAATTTTTCACAGAATAACAAAAAAGGATGGTTGGTCTTTCCAGGGACTAATAATAAGTCAATAAATCGTTAAAAATAGTAATAATAAGTGAAAAATAATTGAAAAAGAAATCACAGTTGGCACGGCCGCATTGAAAATTGTACCAAAGAAAACCTTTTTTTTTTCTTGTTTATTTTTTTGGGGATAACCCCGCTGGTTATCTGTAATTAATTAGCTTACTGTTCAGTGTGTTCATGGGGCACAACTCCTAATTGATAAAGTGGCTTGGAACCAAATTTGGGAAGGTCAGACCCAAACAGGCAGCCACTTGTGCGCAAGTTTGGAAGACAATCTCCCTGCCGAGGAAATTCACTAAACAAGCTCGTCATCCCACCTCGTCCCTCCATTAGCACTCATAAACCACCAGCTGGATCGCAATCAAATAATGTATTGAGGTGACATAATTCACAGAATCGGCGGCATCCAATTGCAGTTATTACTGCAATTTTAAAATTAGCCCAGTTCTAACTGTATTAAAGGTCCCTCTTAAAATGCCACGTTGAATAACGGCTAAATTAACACACTTACATGATTTCATTGGATTCCTCTCATGCTCCCCCACAAGTAAAATTACAAAAATCCCAGAGATACTTTACAGAATTTCCTGGAGCAAAAAAAAAAAAAAAAAATATATATATATATATATATATATATATATATATATATTTTTTTTTATAGATGTTACTTCTTCATCCAATTATTTTTATCGTTTGATATCAACCCCAGTTGCTATAGCGGGACAAATACAACCACTGACCCGATCCATGCAGGACAACCTTTTGATCACACTGAATTTATTTATCGCACCTCTGTGTTTCTGTTCAAACTTGTGTGTGCGCATTTTAAAGAGCGTTGGGATCGTGTGAGCCGGTACTTTGAATTGAGGACTGAATGTCTTTGAAGTATTGTGTTTAGTGTGTGTCTGCGCGTGAGCGTGCGTGCGTGCGTGCGTGCGTGCGTGCGTGTGCGCACAATCCGCGCCGGCTGATACCCTAAAGTAGTATATGTTCTCTACAAGGTAATTGGATTACTGAATTCCTCAAACGCGACTGCTGCTGAGACCCCCGAGTGCTATTTTATGCCTCCTCAGCAACCTCGCTGCTCCCCGCTTCATCCTTTGCTCTCGTTTTAACTTTCCCCGAGACATTCACAATGGAGACCCAGTCGATTTGCACAGAACTATGGAGAAGCGCTGACGTGCCGCTGTGGCGGCGCGGAGGAGTCTAATTCCAGCTCCTCCTGACCCATTTCCGCGGAAGGGGAAAAAAAGCAGGAGAACCTCTCGCCTCGCCTCGCAAACTCCGGCGTGATTGCATCAGAGTTGACTCGGCTCGGAGATGCGCGCGTTGGAAACGCGTTCCCGCGGTGGCGCGGCCTGGCATGTGGGTCAAGGTCGGCCCTGGTTTGGTGCGACCTCCTCACGTTCATACTTCCATCTAATTGATCTCGAGGAAAAGAAGGAGGAGGGGGGCGGGGGGGGCAGAGGGGGTAAAAGGAAATGCACTATATATGTGCAAATTGGGATCTGCGCGCGCTTCACACACTCCGTCTGGGGGCAAGGTAATACCCACGGATAAATCCGGCCGAAATAGGAGGGGAATGATTTAATAAGCAGGGTGTAATAGAGGGGAAGGGGAGAGGAACACATAGGATGGATGAATGTTTTGATCAGAGCAATAAAGAAAGACCCCTATCTCTGCTTCTCTCCTTTGCCCCAGGGTTCAGTTCAGTGTGTGCGTGTGTGTGTGTGTGTGTGTGTGTGTGTGTGTGTGTGTCCTGCCCTGCCCGGGTGCCTCTGCTCTAACAAAGCACTGGAAAGAGAAATGAATGGAGACAGCCAGGGGAATAGTCTGGAAAACAGAGAGACGGCACCGGTGGACTCCATTCAATCAGTGGAGCAGCGGAGCCGACTCATCTGCTTCCTAACAATGGAGGGGGTCACTGCGAATTAGAGCCGCGGAGAGATTTGGAAGATGGAAGTGGGCACGACGCGCTCCCGTCAACAAGGTCTGTGCTCCTACGTGCGAGCGCACGCTCGCAGGCACGCACGCGTTGGCCACTCGCTGATTTATTTCCGTCCCCTTTGCCGTCAAGCTTGCCTCTTACTCCTTATTGGCCCAGAGCCTCGGCCCTAAACAGGTCCTCCAACAGGCCGAGCATTGTGCGACACCCCCCCCCCGAGATGGAGTGTGACATTTAGAGCGCCCGGTCCCCATTTCCCGCATCATTATGGGCCGTCCATTCTGCTGCGCTTCCGCGTAAATAGCCGCTGCCTCAGCCCCAACAAGGCCCACTGCTGTTGATGCCGATTGAGAATATTGGACGAATGCATTGACGGAGGCGACTTGTTTTTTTTCGGGGGCCCAGCAAACGGCACCTGTTTCCTCGACAAGACATCTCATTTAGAGCCGGGCGGCTCTGTGTTGAATTCCTCGGCCACCACAGGTACCGGCAAACTATGGTTAGCATTTTATTTTCAGTCGGGTTTTGTTTCGTAAAGACTGCTGTTACCAGTGGCGGGACCTAGGTCATCAGTGAGGTCACATTGAGTCCGGACGAAATTAGTACACCTCATAATATCCTCAATATTACACTACGGCTCGAGAATCCATCCGGAATCACAGTCACACATTACATCATTCAACCAAACAACCATGATCCCTCCATCCAACCAACCAACCAACCAACCAACCAACCCACGAACCATTATCTGTAAATCATCTATCATCCCACCATTCCATCCAGTGGACCATCGTCCACTCATCCATTGTAATAAATCTCACATTACTGACTGTAATTGTGATGATCAATTTGTGTATCATGGTATATGATATTACTCTGCCAGAAATGTCTAGAATAAAAGGTGGCAATTAAAATAAAACACTCCCTTACTCCTCTTTCATGTATATACTTGTAAGAACCGGCCAAGACTGGTGCTCCAGCCTCCACATCCACAACAGGCCCTTGCTTTGTCAGAGTGAAAACAAACAAAAAACAACTGCGCAAAATGACATTTAGCTTGGAAGCCAGTCCAGGAGAAGATAACCCCGAGCAGACATCATTCCTGCATTGAGTGAGTTCTCTGAACTTAACTCAATTGGTTTTGTCATGTTTAATATCCCGCCACAATAAGCGTCTTTGTTAGACAGTACGAGAAGAGAAAAAAAGCTGCAGAGAGAAAAAATGTCAGCAAGTTTCACGATGAGGTAACAGATTTGTGGAGTCAAAGGGCCCCTCTGTCGGTGCACACGCCAAGATGTTGTTCCTTGATAAAAGCAGAGCGTCAGCACCAGCCCATTAAGTAACTTCTCAGAAAGTCTCATGAGTTACTGAGCCGCCTCATTGGCTCATAATAATAGATTCAGTTCCTCTTGGTGTTTAATCAGATCAGCTCTCTTTTAGTTTCAGAGATATTTTTATTTCTTCTGTTGTTGTTGTTGCCGTTGTTGTTGTGACACATCAGGTCAGAGCTTCATCTCTTTGCCTCTGTGTTCTGCTCTCCCACACATTCGCTCAAACTGAACATCGTGAACGAAGCACGTTTAAACATTTGTTTAAAAAAAAAAAAAGTGCTGAATCAAAGACTCTACGCTAATACAACCACCGCGACTTTAAATCAAGATCATTTTCATGAAAGGCTTAATTTATCGTGGTGAGCCAGATTTAATAATGAGTAATGTAAGGAATCCTTTGGAGCAATCCCACCCACTAATCGACCAAAACAGTTTAGAGGAAGCATTTGTCAAGTGGAGGCAACATGTGGAAAGTCACTTGTAATTGCTAAATGAAATTTGTTACTGCTAAGTTATGGCAGCTGAATCGCTTTGATATGTTGTTGTCAAAGAGGATTGCAGCCTCCTTGCTAATATCCTTGGCAAAACATCCACGTTGACCACTCGCCGGCGATGTTTTTGTCCGCATCTTCTTCCGTGTTTTTTTTTTTTGTTTGTTTTTTTTAGCGCCGTGTAGCCGTCACCTCTCAGTGTTGGGCTGCAAGGTCAAGATTGCTTATTTGTTGTAAAATCAAATTGAGTCTTGAGGCCGATTGGAAACGCTGGTTGGCAGGCTGGACGAGGTGAAACTTCCAACATGAGACAGCGTCGCGCAAACCTCTACGACTCGCCACTGCTGGACGCTCAATTATTTATACCCAATTTACATTTGCTCAAGAGCTATAAAGGTGCATTGAGTCTTTGCTGCAAATGTGCAGCGGCTGTGATTAACCTGTTGTACCTTGAAATGGTTCTCAAGCTGTTCCAAACGCCCGTGGGGGGTGCGGATCTTAACATTTTCACAGCGGGGGAGATGGAGAGGGGCGCGCGCCACGTCCTCCCCCACGAACGCGAAGCCGTAGCGAAAGGTAAAAATCCAATCCCACCAATACTTAGCACGCTATTATTCACGTTAGTTCCCGATAAACGCGGCTCTCGCTTGTCCACCGGCGCTGCCATTCGTCGACCGTTTACAGGCCGCAGCATAATGCCCCGGGAGCATGTGGACGGCGTGTTTCAGCGGCGAGGTTTTACCTGATTTATAGGCATTCACGTCACTAATTGGGGTCAGGGCAGGAGCAGGAAGAAGAGGACGGCGGAGGGAAGGGAGCGCGTGGATGGAGGTCAGTTTGTTCTCTTGTTGTTTACCGTCTCTCACTGTCTCCAGCCAGCACTGCCAAATGCACACACACACACACACACACACACACACACACACACACACACACACGCATGTGACCGCATGTGTTTACGCGTTAGGCACACGCACGCACGCACACGCCCGCGCTTGCCCCGTTAAGCTGTTAAACACATTGTATATATTTATCCTCAGGGATGAATCCAGGGCATCCAACTGATGAGTCTTGGATTTAGCCTGATCAGTCTGGCTTTGGGGCGGGCGGGGAGGAGGGGAGGGGAGGCGGGGAGATGTGGATGGAGGCCGGGGATGAGTCACCGCTATTCAGCCGGTGGCGAGTGCTTAAATGGATATATAAGCGCGCAGCCCTAACCCTGTTGACACGACGTGAGTTTAATCTGCACAAGTCAACCGGTGCATGCGTGAGAACCCGGGGAGAGAGAGAGAGAGAGAGAGAGCGAGAGAGCGAGGGAGTTAATCAAGTAAAATGCAGCCTCATCATGCGGTGGGAGAGAAGACGACGGAGGGGGGAAAAAGAAACAACAGACGACCACGGAGAAAACAAGCTTCAACCTGAAACCTTCCCGCTGGCACACTTGTAGAAAACGGTGAAAATGCCCCAAAGTTTCTCATTCACTGCACCGGCCTGTTTTCTTTTCCTTTCCTTTATTTTCTTCCTTTCTTCCCCCCACCCCACCGAGGCGTTGGTATTTTTAGCTGGGGACAGCACGACGGAAGAGAGAACCCAGCCGAGCAAGTCGACGAACTCGGTTGCGTCTAATTCAATCTGCCTTCCCTTTTAATCTTGAGACGTCCTGCGTGTTGCAAAACCGCAGCGGCATTAAAGTGAACTCCGTGACCCGAGCGACCTGTCAGCCCTCGCTCCTCCGCCGCCGCTGCTCCTCCTCGTTGGGCTCAGTGTCAACGAAAACGCCATCCTGTAAGCGTACGTCACTTGTTTTAATCGTCAGATTAATTAATCGAATTAATCGTGTGAGCGAGAGAAACAAAATGAACAGCTGATTTTTTTTTTGGACGCATTTTAACCGACAACCGTGTGGGCAGCGGCCGGCGCCGTCACCTCACGGCGAGAAGGTCACGGGGTCAACTCCGACCCCGGGGGCTGCTCGCCGTGGCAGTTGGCTCGCTCTCCCCGTGGCTGCGCCGGTTCTCCGCAGGCACCTCGGCTCCCTCCCACGGCCCAAGGTCGCACACGTTTAAGGTTAATAGATCAGCTTAGTTTGTCCGTAGGTGTTAACGTGTGTTTCACTTTTCTCTAAACTGTCGGTGGTGTGACTGGCGGGCGGAGGTGGGAAGTAACGAAGCACAAATACTATGTTACTGGACTGAGGTAGATTTTTCAGGTGTCTGTACTGAACTTGAGTATTTCTTTTTCTGTTAACTTTTTTTTATTAACTTTCTACTCCCTCCATTTTTTCACAAATAACTTTCTACATTGGAAAAACATGGCAGTTACTTTTGTCCTTCAAAGGGTTTTAAAGATGCAAATTCTGTTAAAAAAAAAAAAAAAATTGTTGTTTTTGTTGCTTGAAGTGGAGCTATTTGGACCCTGCTGTTGTGTAGTTAAATACAAAAGTTGGATCATCATTTACAGTACCTCAGCTTTGGGGTCACTCTGGTCAGTTCAATCCAGATTATTCTGTCAACTTTTTTCATTTTTGCAAAATTATTAACAATTGTATTGTAAGTATTTTTCAGAACCTGTACTTTCGTACTTTTACTTAAGTACAGGAGTTGGATCAGTACTTTTACCTTTATTAAAGTATTTTGCGTATTATATTTTAGGATTAGAGTATATATATATACATATATATATATATATATATATATATATACATATATATACATACATATGTATATATATTTATTTTATTTTATTTTTATTTTTATTATTATTATATATATATTTTTTTTTACACAAGTAAGTCAGTACAGAATGTGAATACTCACCACCTCTGCTGGTGTGCGTGCTTCGATCAATGGATGTAATTGAGCCTTGGGCCGAGACATTACACAGAGCTGTAGAAAGTGTGTATCCAGTCTCAGAGGTAAATCAACAGCATTAAAGGAGGTTAAAACCAAGCGCTTTGATTGGACAAGAGGCAATTTAAACCTCAGCGCTGGGACTTCTCCATGCGTCTCTGTGCCTCACAGGTATTTTAATATCTTTGTCACTGCGAATCCCAGCGGAGTCGAGTTAGAAACCTAGCAGGGTTGCACGCAGCAGGGGGGCGCCGTGTAATTAACAGGAGACGAGCCACTGTGGGACAGCGAGGTTGGTCTTGTTAGGAATTGTTGAAACTGGTGAGGAAATTGTATTTATGGATGAAAATTGTTTAATTTCTCACTGTTTTTTAACGACTGTCAACACGTCCCCGGGTTCAGAAATCTCCGTGCCGGCGCTCCCTCACGTGCGTGCACGAGTGATGTCGCTGAGCTGGCCATTGTTAGCGTGATCACACGAAGCATCTGCGGCTCATAACAGCCTCCGATTTCGGAGAGACCGACGAGTGAACCGCACGGGTTTAGTGCACGAAAATAGCAAACAGCTGGTTTAGGAAAAAAAACAAAAAAAAAACAATCCAGTAAAACGCCTCTTTAAGTTTTCCTGGAACAGATTTAGTTGCCTTCCCCTCCTCACCTTTTCTCCCTTTTCCCTTCCTCCCCGCCCACCTCCACCCCCCGACGCTGTTTGTTTGTGTTCGCCTCACCAGGAAGTTTTGAGCGGAACGCCGACGTGCCTCTCCTTCCCTCGCTCGCCCCAGCTGTTTCCTCTATCCTCCCTCTCGCTCTCTCTCTCTCTGCTCCTCAGCAGGGGCTCCCCGCCACCTGCCGCTGAACGCCATCCATCAAACGTAATGCCCAACCTCCGTTCCTCAGCAGGGGGGCGGGGGGGTGGTGGTGGTGGTGGTCGGGGGGGGAGGGGGGGGTCAGCAGGCTCAGCGCTCCGCCTGCTTTAGCGGCACCAGCGGCTGCGTCAGAAGAGAAGAAAACGGCGAAGGAGAAGAAGAGAAAAAGCCTTCAGCTTGGAAAAACCGAGAGCAGTTTTTCAGGTGTCGCCGTCTGTGCCGCTAGTTTTGTTTGCCCTTTTGAAGTTTTACAACTGCCAAGTCATAGAGGCGGTGGTGGCGGCGGAGCGTTACGTGAGCAGCTGTTGGGCGCGTTCCAGGAAGTCGGCGCGAGCGCTGCCACTGACCTCGGAGACAGGAAAGCGAAAAGACCTTTGTCTTGCCGTCCTGCCGCCTTTGTCACCGCCGGCCAAGACGGAGCAAGGCCGGGCACGTCAGGACGATGCGAGCGGCGAGGACATGCAACCCCCCACCCCCCCACACACTCCCTCCAGCCCCCTGCACTAACTGCCCTTCACGGGGAGCTGTAGCAGCGGGTCTGGGCCTCTAATTGCGTTGCTCTTGCCGCCAATTTGGGATGATAATCACACCCGGACGCCTTCGTGAACGAGCTCGGCTGCGCCTCCGCAGGTGGGGTGAGGCGAGGGCGAGGGCCGGAGAACAGGAGGCAGGTGCTGATTGTGTTCGCGGAGGCAATTATGTAAACACAACAAGCGCCTGGATGTGAGCAGAGGAGATTAGGCGGAAAACAGTCCTGGGGAGGATATAAACTGCAGAGAAGTCTTTCTGTTTGCTACCTCGGATGACCTGTTGGCCAAGCGCACGCACGCACACGCACGCACGCACACGCACGCACACGCACGCACGCGCACCGGATTTCTGCACACACAAGCTGGTTACACAACACTAGCATTAATGTGCGGGTGTAAACACGGAGCGATGACTCCGCCGCGTAAAGGCAGTTATTGCAGCCACTAAAACCCTGGAAATCACCACACCTGCAGTTTGCTGGAGGTATATGTACACACATTACGCACGCCCGTGCACACAAGGACAGACAGGGTTCTCTGGTGCTGCTACAAATACAAAGGGAAGCCGGGGCTGCATTATGGAACAGACCAAAGCAGTAATTGCCCCCAGGGGTCTCAAAGTGAGGAACAGTCGCAGCGAACGTCTGTCTGGCTTCGTTACCTCAGCCAACCCTCAACTGTGAACAGGTGCTGCGTCCCATGTAGCTTCTAATAGGTCCACATGCTATTAGGTCCACATGTGATGATCGTGAGGGGGTGTAGTCTGCCATTCCTTTTGAGTTTTCTTTCGATTCTAAGGCTGAATGGCGGCTCCGCGCATCATTCTGGGGCTGTGTGAGTGTTTCTATTCATTTGTGCATGCAGTTCAAACCCAGTCCCTGTGATCCTCAGACTCTCCCCTTTCAAACAAGCTCTTCCGTTGCTCCCAGACAGAGATAATAAACTGAGAATTAGAGTGACTCGCAGTTGAAAAGTCCCCGATTGACTGAATCATGTGTCAAATGAGTCGAATCAACACGTCGCTTTGGACTTTGCAACATGTGATTGGTGAAATTGCACATTAGTCATGTGAAATAACCAACTGACCCCACTAGATTGGCCCCTCTTGGTCAGGGCCCATCCAGCCCCAGCAGCTCCATGTCGGCTTTTTTTTTTTTTTCATCATTATTATTAGAATGTTTTTTTTTTTTTATCCATGTCAATTACATGTCAAGTGGAAACACTTTTGAGAAAGCGTTTGCAGCTGTTTTGGGGGAGCAGCGATGACGCGTGTGTGTGTGTGTGTATGTGTGTGTGTGTGTGTGTGTGTGTGATGTGGCTTTTATACTGAATGTGTCAAAAAGATTCTTGTCCAAAAGGGCATTTTGCTGGTCGAAAAGGGGCAGGTGCTTACAGCACCACCTGTGGTCTTTCAGTGCATGTACTTAAGTGCCTCTTAACCTCACTCTGAGCCCATGAGCTCGCCAGCATGCAGCTAAAGCCGCTAGCTGCTAACCTTAGCCGCTAAAGTCACCGCGGCAGCAAGCAGTCGCTTGAGATATTCTGGCTGTAGCCTTTCGCACTTCAAGTACTTTTTTTTCTACCATTTGTAAATTGCGCATGTTGATATAAAAGGGTGACGGTAAAATGTCAATTTCTTCGCCGACCCCCCCCCCGACGTCACCTCACAGCGAGTCTCCAGTGATTCAAAGTGCAGAGTCAATAAAACCTCGTCCTCCTCGTTGCCTCGCCAGGTTGGAATCAGGCGCGGGGATGTGTTCAAACAGCTGCGAAGTGTCGGCGATGGCAGACAGGCAAGCCTGCTCGGTGATGTTGTGACAAATTGCCACTGACGGTGCTCTCAGGGCCGTGTCAGCGTCAGCAGAAACAAAGTCGCGCCTGGCTGAGTTTGGGATTTATTTTATTTATTTATTTCCCCCCCTGGTGATTTGTCCCGCTTCCTTAATCCCATCCGCACACTTATTATCAGCTCAGGTGCTCTACAAAGCAGGAGAACGGCGGGGTTAACGTATGGAAGTCATTGTTCTAGTAGCAGATTTGGAAATCCCTCATCTTGCCGTGCGCGCGGCCAATCCGATTAAAGTTTAAAAAACGCCTTCCAACTTTGATCCGTCGTGCTTTTTCTCTTCGGTTCTGGCTCCGGTTTCCCCGCCGGAGGGAGCCTGCTTCTCCTCAGAGCGGAGTCGCGGTCGACGGGACCTTGGAAGCCGAGGCAGCGGCAGGCCGACAGATGCACGGACTTGGAGGCAGTTGCTCCTGATGGGGTTGTGTGTGGGGTTTTTCGGGGACGCGGTGTCAGTTGACAGCCCAGCGTTTATTTCTCTCTCCCTCTCTTCTCTTTTATTTTGGCCTCCGGCGAGCCAGCAGGTTCCAAGTCTGCACTCATCTTTTATTGCTTACCAAACACCGGAGTTAGGAAGTGACTGAAAGCGTCGTCATCCAGCAACACACACACACACACACACACACACATGCATGCAAACACACCGAACACAATCTAGCCGTTCCCTGAGGCAAACACTTTTTTTCAACGAAAAAAAGCATAATCCCATGTTGTTCTTTCCTCTCTGTCTCTTTCCTATTCAGTTACTGCATGGAAAAAAATTACAAAAAACCTCAACAAAACCTCCCCTGTTGTCTTTGGATGGAAATACACAGAATGCAGACAAGGCCAACAAGGCCGCGGCTGGAGGAGGCAGAAGGTTGGCAATCAACAAAAAACTTTTGTTAAAAAGAAAAAAAAATAAATAAATAAAAATACTCACTCAACATAACTTAATGGAAAGTCGCAATCTGGTGCCAGAGAATGTTCTTATGTTGTTCATCTTTGCCATTAAATGAATTTTGTGAACACACACACACACACACACACACACACAGCGTGCGTGCGAGCCCATGTGTCTCGCCGCTCGTGTTCAAGTCTCGGCCTGTGATGTAACGTCAGACGGCAGTGGCGGCTGTTTGTTTGGCCTGGTTCACCAACCCCCCCCCACACACACACACACACACACACACACACACACACCACCACCACAACCCCTATCTGCTCTCATCATCTGGCTGGGAGGGGGGAGGGGCAGGACATCCCATGGTTCCCTGCGTGCGTGTGTGTGTGTGTGTGGATGGGTGGGTGGGTGGGTATGTGGGGTGTCGCACCTGAGCCTGATGATTAGTTGCAGTGTCCCTGCGCACACACACACGCACACACACACACACACACACTCACACACACACACACACTCACACACACTCACAGCCAGCCAATACCCAGGTTAATGACAATGACATGAAGGATATTTGCTCCGTTCCCTCAGAGATCGTTAGGCGCTGCTGCGCGACCTGATTCATCTTCCCTTCACCAACCAACACGTGTCCGATGGCCCACAGTTGCACCAGATGTATGCCCCGCAGCCACTGCCATCCCTCGCTCCCTCTCTCCCTCTGTGTGAGTGTGCGTGTGTGTGTGTGTGTGTGTGTGTTCTCTGGCACAGAACCCACCTTTCCCTGGATGACTGTTCTGCAGTGGGGGGGGGGGTTAGGAAACAGGGTCAGCGTGCACAGGGTCACACCCACCTATATCTTTCCATCCATCCGTCCATACACGCCCCCCCCCCCCACCCCTCCGCTCTCATTACGCTCAGGGGCTCCAGAAAGAAAGTGGGCTCATGTGGGGAATTGCTCCCCCTTTATCTCTCTCATTTTTTTCTCCCCCCCCCCCTCTCTTGATGATGAAGGGAGGAGGGCGGGGGAGGGCCGGGCCGAGTTGTGCTCGTACGCCAGAGTGCACGGGAGAGCGAGATGATGGGGCTCGGCGGGGTGTAAATGGGGTGACATGACAGACTGGGAGTCTGGAATTGGGGGGCGGAGCTCGGGAAGAGCGGGACGGGGCGGCTGTCGCCATGGAGACGAGTCGCTGTGGAAACTGTTCCCTCTTTCTCTCTCTCTCTCTGTCTCTCTCTCTCTCTCTCTGTCTCTCTCTCTCTCTCTCCTCCAGACAAACAGTCAGCCAGACGGGGTTTGGCCCACTGCGTGTGCGAATGTGAGAGGAGCATGTCGGCCACACCCACACGCACAGAAACCCCAACAGGGAGGATGCAAAAGAAGAAGGACTGAGGAGGAAAGAAGGAATGTAATTTAAAAAAATAGAAAAGAAAAGAAAAGTTGGCTGAAAAGGCGGTTAAAATATTCTGGCTTTGTTTTCTACACACAGAAAAAACAACAAAGGAAAATAAAAATACAAAAACCTATGTAGGTAAATGTTGACATTTAATGCCAATATCAACATTGCAACATGCATGCAATGTCCAAGTGCACATACAAATTATTTTATGTCAACAGTCATTCAATCGTTAATAATCTGGACGTTTCACTCCAAAGCCTCGACATCAACCTTCAGTGTTCTGAACGATGAGTCCTGTTGATTTGGTGATATTTCGGTCAAGATTACCAAAGTCATAGAGGAAAACATAGGGTCTATCAAAAATAAACTAAAAAATAAAACAGAATATCTAAGTTGCCTGCAGGTATTCACTGTTTTTTTTTTAGCCCTCTGTTTACAGCCTCCAGGTAAATGTTAATTTTTAATGTCCGCTGCCTTGAGCTGACCAAACCTTTCCAAAGAAACACAAACAAGTAAACAATTAGGTGATCTCAACGAAAGTAATGAACAAGTGGGTCGGGTTTGTAGGCATTAGTGCCTATTGGGACATCACAATGGGCTGCATTTTGTGTGCTTTTGCTCACACTTTATGAAAAATAGCTCATTAAGAGTTGCAAAGGATGCACTTTCCCCGTGTGGGGGGTGTTAAGAGGCGCGCTGCATTATCGTATTGTTCCGCTGGAATTTTGCAATACGTGGGACCTCTCAGTCTGGATTGTTGCTGACGGGCTGACGTGCTGCTATTGTTCCCTCCGCTGGATTGCTGTCAAAAAGTGGACAGCTGCGAACGCGAGCGAGATGCATCATTGAGGACACATTTGAGATCCGTTCACGCAAGATGGAGAGGCGGGCCGCGCGTGGCTGAATGTAAATATATGATGATGAGTATATGATGTAACCTTGTAAGATGGCATGCTCAGCTGTCAGCCAAGGAAACCACACTTGGGGCACCACTCAGACTACACACACTCAGCGTAGGAGTTGAAAGTCACTTATGAATAACTGGCATTTATTTCCTGGTAACCCAACCGTGACATTACTCAACTTCACACCACCATACATCAATGTTGAGAATGAATTCAAAGACAGGATTTAATGTTGTTTCCAAATCCTCCAAGGAATAGCTAGTTGAAGGTGTTGAATATTCGTAATAATGTTTAAAAAAAAGAAAAAAAGAAATTCATCATGGGATTTTAAAAATATGCAGAACGGAAGTCCTGGAATTATGTAAGGAGAACTCACTAACTATGCTTAATCACCGACTTCACAAGCTCAGGAATTGTCAGCTTGTGGGTCGACTGGAGAAATAGCTGAGAAAATGTGGGTTAATTCCACCATCCCAAATACAGAACCGACAAAGAAAGAAGACAAGGGTCAGTATTAGCTCAGTATTTCCATTGGGGTCTAGGTTGAAAGATGAGAAGGGGCAGAACAGCCCGGCTAACTAAGATCACCACTCTGCTAGCACTAATGGAGAGTTACATCTCGCGTAATGTCATAATGAAAATAAGTTATGGGTTGTAAGTTTGGCTCGACATGACTCAGCGTGTTTAAGCAAACGAGACGACAATAATCAATGACCATCATTTTCAGTTTGAGCTGAAGTCTGTGTTTGGATAGTCAAAAGTAAAGACTTTAACGTTATCATAATGGAGAGGCTGCGATGAACTGGAGACTTGTCCAGGGTGTCACCCTGCCTTCGCCCTAAGACAGCTGGGATAGGCTCCAGCACCCGACCCCCGTGACCCTGAATAGGAATAAGCGGGTATAGAAGATGAATGAATGAATGAATAATGGAGAGGATTTTTCTGTTAGTCATAGCACAAATCATTGCAATAGTGTGAATAATTTGCCTTTGCATATACAATTTCTTTCTTTCTTTCTCTTCAGCAGATTAGAACAGTGAGGCAGCAGTGAGCGGGACACCTAGTGGCTGGGAGGTGTATTCTATTGGGTCAATTAACGTGAGTTTTCTTCAGACGTTGTGTGTTAAGCGCACAGCCACGATACTCCAGAGTCAATAGATGATGTTGAACCAAGTCTGCCTCAGCAAAAATAGGATGTTTCTTTTCTTGTCAGAAAAAAAAAACAAAAACAAGTGATTCAAGTGGTTTGGCACAGAGTCTGTTCGCTGCTCTGCAAGTCTAACCTACCAACGTTTTACAGCTGCTCTGAATATGAAATGTTATGAAGTTATTTATTCCTTTGAAAAAACTGTGCCTCGTACCAGTGCTTTGAGGTTGCTAAATGGATTTGTTGCATACAAAGGGAAGACATGAGAGCTGGTAACAAGTGGCGGTGATGGCGGAGATGCATGCGGACGTGCCTGTTAAAGCTCAGATTTAACTGAGTGACTCAGTGCTGGCCCTGCAAAATCATATCAGCCTGTTTGCGTGACGATGCCAAATGCAAGGAGATATTTTAATGAGGAATATGCAACGACAGAAAAAGAAACCCTCATAGTTTCAGCGTGCTTCAAAAGACACTTTGAAATGTCCAAGTTGCATTGCAAAACGTGTCCGTAGCGGCTTCCCAGAAATGTGAAGCCATCTGTTGCTTCCATTTGTGAAGAGCGCTCTTGTGGTTGCGCAGCCGTGGCTGTGCATTGCAGAGACAATGGGCTCTGTTGTGGCCTTTGAAGTGTGTGTGTGAAATGTGGCCAACAAACTCTTAAAAGCACATATAGATGTTTCTCAGGCAAGTCGACTTTCAAGAAATATATATGTGTGTGTGTGTGTGTGTGTGTGTGTGTGTGTGTGTGTGTGTGTGTGTGTGTGTGTGCGCGCTTGAAACCTGATGTAACTTTTTTCACCCTAATCCTAAATTATTAACCTGATACGCCAGATGAAACGTTTCCAAAATCAATTGGATTCATTTCACGTTTCTTTCATGCCGGCTGTCACGTTCCAGGCAGACCTTATAGATTTCTTTCTGCCAGTCGAGCCACTTAGCAGAAGCTGCGGGCCTCCAACTGGTCCGAGGATGACACTGGACACGCATCATTGCCCTTTAGTGAGCTGCAATGCACCGAGAGGCTTTATGAAAGTTTTTTTTCAGTCGGGGAGCAGAGAGAAAAAAATTATTGCGCTGCCGATCTTCGTACGTCTACCTCCAAGTCCGATGTGAAACAGCTGCGCCTGCAGAATCACGTCTAATCTCTTTAGCGCCGCATTCTAGTTGTCTGTTATTGTCCCCTGCGCTAATGAAAGGTTCGGATTTTCACTTCCTGCTTTTGCCACAACAAAAGAGATGCTGATAGGTTGTGGAACAGAGGGTGCATATGCCCGAGCCCGGTCCAATCCAACTCTGCCCTCATTTGAAAGTCCAGTTTGGTTCGTGAGGTGTGAACGCCGCCATCAAAATCTGATGCGGATCAGAGACGCAAACTCTTGTTTTTTTATGATGTCTTGGCCGGGGGGTAAACACAATCTGATCGCGTGTCAGTGAGCGAGGTTTCTCGTTCATTGTTTGCCTTGTCTTCTCTTTAAGTAATACTTGATGCGGCGCCCCCCACAGGCGAGGAGGTGAACGCAAACTCGGTAGCTGAAAGTTGGAAGCGGCTCTCCAGCCACACACAATATTAAATCTGAAAACGACCTCAGACTGACAATAATGCTTTAAATTGGGCGTTTTCAAGATGATTTCAACTGCATTACAATTTTAATAGTTTTGCTTTTTTTCAAATGAGCCTAATTGACTTGAGGTTTAAAAATTTGAATCACATAGAAAATAAAACTGAAAGCAGAACCCCTCGGTTGCATTGTGGGTGTTTATCATGAGTAATCTTTTGGGATGTGGCGCTTTTTTCGCAGCCGGAGCGCTGATGACAGCAGGACTTTTTAGTCAAGCTGCACGGCGCCGAGGGCGAAATCACACCGCTCCCACAACATATTGCATCAACATTTCATAAGGTGGCTAAATAAAGACGAGGAATCCTGTAATGTCAGATCGCTTTGCCTGCGCACTCATGTTCAATCTGCATCACATCGCGGCTCTCTCTCGTCTGCGGAGGCTCCGTTACAGCGTCCGTGCGGTTCGCATCAAACCGGGCCACACATCCGGACACAAACACCGTGTAGTTTGTCAACATGTAATTACGGCAGGGTCGCTTGTTTTCAGCCAGCACTGCCGCAGTTTTGCTCGACATCACGTCACAAGACGATAAAGTGAATAATAAGAAACTATTTTTAAAGCCTTTCTTTGTATCCGTTGGCAGTTAGCGATACCGCCGTGTCATCAATCAGCGCATTAGGGTTAATAGTCCAGGAAATTAGCCAAAATGCATTAGTGTCAGTTATTCAATCATTTTTGCCTGGTTGCGGTTTGGTTGGTTCTTATGTGATGACATGGCTTACATTTTCTTCTTGCCTTTGGAGGTTTACACCCACAGCCGCCCGCTGAAACCCCGACTTTCTGGGCCCCACAAGCAGTTCTGTTGCAAATAAATAGCAATTTGGGATGAACTCCAAAGAACGCAAGTGGTGTTGCTCAGTCGATTTCACACTTCGTAACACAGAAAAGGTCAACCTCAGTTGTTCAAAAACAGCGTTTTCAAACATGTGCGCCACAAGCCTTTCACTGCAACATTTCAATTGAAGGTTGGGCAGGATGCGAGCGACGCCGCAAAAGATGACAAGACGCGGTTGGGCAAACTGCTGTTTGCACAAAATAAAGTTGCGGTTTGTCGAGCTGGATTACCGCTATTTCAAGTATGAGATCCGTTCTGAGGGGCTACCTTCTGAAGTGTTTTTTTTCAAGTCACTCCAGTGACATCAGTGTTGTTTTTGTCAGGAAACAGCTGCAGAAGAAACTGCTAGCGTGGCTGTTGCTAGCAAGGTTAGCGTGGCTAGTTCTGTTGAGGCAGCTTTTTAAGAACTACAGGGAAATTTTCACACGACAAGAGTCGCCAAAAATGTGACTGAAAACTTTTCTTGGTGGAAAAGATGGTGCCTAGTGTCTCGTGCGAGAGTCGCCCCTTCAACTTTTCGCTGAGTCACCCAAAAAGCTCCTGAAGCCACTTGAAGAGGACTCCTTTCCCCAAACCAGGTTAGCGGTTCACTCACTTTATAATCCCCTTTTGTAAACTTGACCTCTCAGAAGCTTGTTTAAGAAGTAAAACAAGAAAGAAAGCCCAGGTTCGACTTCTCTTTTCATCGTCTGCCGCTTCCTCTTTTAGAAACATGCGGCGCAATTAAGTCCAGGCTTACTTCGTGACTCATTTGTGCCCAGGATGACTTGAAATGAAAACAAAAATAAACTGCCTTGAATGTCTCCTCACCTCGCCTCGCCTCGCCTCGCCTCTCGAGCAGCATGCGCAACAAAAATAAGCTCCAGTCTGAGATTTTCCTTTTCAAATTTGTCGCTTTGAATGGAGCGTTGCCTTAATCAGGTTAGGACCCGAGTCACGCATTTACCAGGTCAGGAGCTTGTGAGGTGAAGCCTGCGGAGAAACAACAACCAAAAAAAAAAAAAAAAAAAAGAAAATAACAAAAAAAAGCTCCACCCTCCCCTCATCCATACTGCAGTGACTCGGGGAGGCGTTCCGCATATAGAGCAGTCTGGCTCTGCTGCCGCAGCAGAAGCAGTGAGGGAGGAGGAGGAGGAGCACGTGGCTGCCAACGGTGTCCTCAAATCACCTTTTGGGATAAACTTGGTCACCGCAGCGCCGCGGCCGCCCCGGCAAGCTGCAGTCAGTCTGTTCCGCTGAGTGTTGTTTATGCCCCCCCGCCCCCTTCTGTTCTGTCACTCTGTTTTAGTCAGCTTTGTCGGAAAATAAATGATCCTGGGGGGTGGGCGGGCAGGGACGGGAGGGGGAGTCAATCAGAAAGGTCTAAAAAATATAATAATAAAAATAATAATCACTCCTTTCACAGCGCGCGCCACTTGTGTAATCCTGTTAGAGCGCAGCGCCTCATTCAAATTTTATTTTATTTCTTTTCTATTTCCCTGAATCGTTTCTCTTCATGTGCCCTGGACTCGGCTGAACTGGGATGTCCTTGTTTCACTTCTCTCCTCCTCTCTTCTTTGCCTCCAGCTTTCTTCCCACTCTTCCTCCTCTTCCTCCTCCACCCTCTTCCCGCCACCTCTCCTCTCCTCCTCCCCTCCCGTCTGCTTCATTCATCCACCCCGTCCCCTGTCACTCCCCCTTTCCCAACTTCCGCCTTATCTTCCCTCTTTCCTTCCTTCCTTCCTTCCCTTTTTGCCCCCCCCCCCCCCCCCCCCCCCTTCCTCCCCCCGAACGAGGGAGTTGACTTCAGGTGAAGCCGGCTAGAGGGTGATCCGGGGTGAGAACGAGGGAGGGAGGGAGGGAGAGAGGGATGAGTTAGTCAGCACTGGAATCGGAGTTGTGAGGGCAGCCTGGGTGAGAGGCACCAAATGATCACTCTGTGTGTGTGTGTGTGTGTGTGTGTGTGTGTGTGTGTGTGTGTGTGTATGTGTGTGTGTGTGTGTGCGTTGTGCGCAGGACGATAGAAACAAGTGGGGGAGGAACAGAAATAGTTTCCACTCTGCCGACGGTCTGGATCCACTCAGAGCCGCTCTCTCCCTGGAGGACGGCCCGGCCTGTTTTTCCTGCAGCCGCCTTCGCAGCTCCTCCACAATATTTGGTGCCGATGAAGTGTTTGCCGTCCAGCAGTGAGACGAAGCTCCTGAGTCGGCCCGCAACTACAGTCATTGTTTCTGTGCCCTTCTCCTCAGCTGACGTGGGAATTCAGTGGCTGCAGAAAGTGTGCAACTAACCCGCTATTGCAGCCGTCCGCTCATCAACTCTAATTGTGTGTGTGTGTGTGTGTGTGTGTGTGTGAGAGAGAGTGTGTGTGTGTGAGTGTGTGCCTGCCTGCCTGCCTGCCTCACTGTTTGAAGTCATTATGAGTCAGAGACACCGGGTCAAGTCTCCTCTGCACACTCAGCACAATTTCATCAGCGTACATTAACGACACTGTTTGAGCACGCTCGTGTGTGTGTGTGTGTGTGTGTGTGTGTGTGTGTGCGCATACGCCCCAGTCTGTGCGCGCTTATGTATTTATATTACATTATGTATGCCTGCGTGTGTTGTATATCTTTGATCCCGTGTCGCATCATTATGCATGTGCATATCTGCCTGCCTGTGGTTTCGGGGTGTATTTACATACCGCCGCTGTTTTTGTACATCTCAAGGGTTCCTTTCTTTCTTTTTTCTTCTTCTTTTTTGAACGCCACAGGAAGCGCCGGTCGCTTTATTGTGACAATAACAACATGCAGGTATAATGAGGCAAAGGGGAAAAATAGATTCACGGTTTCAAACTCGCAGCGCCGAATGAAACGCCGTCTACCGTGTTACCGCAAGGCGCCAGATCAGGGATTCTGACTCTTTTGTAACTTGCGGCTCACTGTTCAAAAGCAGGAAAATAAATGAAATAAATAAATAACTCTTGAGGACCACCTTCCAAAATAAATGTCTGAAAATGATTACGTGCGTGACCTAAAAATGTCAGGAAAAATCTCCCGCTGTCTATACCGTAAGCTGAGTGACACCACATATGGCGAAGCACCATGAGCTCTTTATTTATTGTCATCAGCTTTCGGCTGCTTTAGTACATACTTGAGATTTTCCTGCTTTATTCTTGGCTTCGACAACCACACAACTTCATTCTTTTGGAATGTTAGTTAGTAATGGTGTGAAAAAAATACATTCACCATCCTTACTGAAGGACACTATTATCTGTGTCTGCTGCTAAAGGTTTAAACCAGCACATCCATCTCGAAGAGCTCCAATCTCAAGCATTTTAGGCAGTCTTCGCACTGTGTAACCAAACAAGCGCCGTTTAGCCGTGCAAAACGCAAGCAGCATTGACCGTAAGCTGCCCAGGCAGACTGAGAAAAAGAAAAGAAAATGAAAAACAAGGGGAAGCTTGAGTGAGTGACGTTTGCCGATGCCGCAGTCGCAGCTGTTTAAACAAAGAAAGGCACTCCAGGCTTCTTCATGGTGGAAAAACATGTTTTCGCTTGACTTCCAAAAGCGGCTTTGACGAGAGTTTAGCGAGCGGTGATGGGAAACTCGATCCGTTTTTATTGAATTTAGTTTAGATGAGTCACTCACCAAAGAGAATTTGAGTCACTGAGTCCTCTACACAGAGTTTGCAGAAACGCATGTGCACACACGAGCTACGCACATTCCCGGAGCAACTGAGAGATTCGTTCAATCTTTGAGCGGAGCCGAGCTACTGTGACGACTGACTGATTCGTTCATTCACAGCTCAGCCTCATAGCAGGAAGGGAAAGGAGGAGCTGATGCTTTTACCAAAAGAGCTAAAAAAAACCAAAAAACTTTGCAGTTACCTAGTTAGCTGTAGCAAGGACTAGTCAGTGAACAAGATAAAAGAGGTGGGAAATCATGACTCAGCAGTTTGCAAACTGACTTGAATGATTGTTTTTTTTTTTTCTGGACTGTCACATCACAGTGAGGTCACTTCTGCTGTACATCACAGCTTGCAAAATGACTTTTCAAGAATATTTTAACATTCCAATACGTGAATTCTTTTCAAACCTTTTTGTCTTTAACAAAATGGCCAAGCAAACGCTTTTAGCCTGTAGGCTGGCAGTGAAGCTCCTGTAGGACCATCATTCTAAGTTGCTCCTTCTGACCTCCGTGGATGTTTCGACTCTTTTCTCTTTTGGCTCTGCAGCTCAGAACGGAAGTGCTCAGTCTTCACCGCTTTCTGGGGATTCTGTCTGGCCAAAGTAGGCAGCTGGTTTTGTTGAAACAAAGCTTTCAAAGAAAAAAAAAATTGTGCGAGTCAACGCTGAAAGAACCCGACCCGAGCAGTAGCCAATTGTTGTCGGAGGCTGGGGATGACCAAGAAAGCAGTGGCTTGAGCTGTCAGCTTTGGCACCAACGCTTGACTGTGACTGTGAAACTCTTTGTGTAACTCATTGTGTTTTTACGTATTTGATTTGAAAGTGATCTCATTCTGGCTGCCGCTCTCCATATTTCCTGTCTCACCTCAGCTGTTCCCATGGACTACAGGCTGGGTCCCTTGAAACGAAGGAATGAATGAATGAATGAATAGCCACTTATTCCCATTATTCTTGTCATCGGCCTGGTTTGCATCAGCTAGCAGACACTTTCTATTTAGAGTTTGCACTGTAGATAACTCCTTAATATCATGAGGTTGTATTTTTGTCAGACTTTCCCAAGTCTTATGACGACTTGCACCATTGCAAACGAGGCTAAACAACCATCAGTGCCAAAACCGGCTGCAGCATAGATGAAAATCAGCAGGCAGTTCCACTGTGATCTGTGCAACCCTGAGTTTTCACAGCTTTATACAAAAAACAGAGTTTAACATTCTGAGTAAATTGTACAGGACACACTTTTAAATCTTTCAGGGTTTTTCATTTCGTCTGCAAAGATGTCTGAAGTTGGATTAGGATCTGGTCACATCAGGACAATTCAGGCTGTTTTGAATCCAGCCCTGTGGAGATTTGGATTTGTGTGTGAGCTAAATGTCAACTGCTTTCACGGTTCGCTTTACTTCCCAGCAAGACCAGCGACGTGCCAGGTGCATCTGATGACGTTTTTGCACATTGCAGGAAAATGTTTGAGAGTAAAACAGTGCCAAATACTCTCCAGGGTCCTGTTTCTCTATCCCTAAAGTTTCTGCTCTTTCAAGGTTTGGCAGGAGGAAGAGTCGTTTGCTGCAAACAGCACATGGTTAAAATGCCTTTGATTTTTGACGCAGCGTCAGCGGCAAGAGCTGTGACGCAGAGCCACTTCAGGACAGACAGCGGTAGTTAAGACGGTGAAACACAATCTGACCTTGATCTGCGCCTTATTGGATTAAAGGTGCGTGTTTGTGTGACAGTCTGCCTGTGACCATGTCCACAGTTTGTCTATTGCGTGCACGAGCAGTGCACAAACACACATGCCTGTTGCATTGGCGATGGAGTGATTTTCTTGCTTTTTTTGTTGAGTTCACAGTTTGTAATCGGCATTTGTAGAGTTACATACCTTATAATGGGAGTCATCGACTGTTTTGACTTAACTGTTAGGTTTTCACCGACTACCTTCTGACCTTTCAAAAAAATGTAATTAAAAAGAGGTGTGATATGCAGCACATTGGTCTTTCGATTTAACCCAATGACTTGTGTGTATTGAACCTCTTTTATTCTGAGCGCTGAATCAGCTCGAAGACAACATGTGTTGCACCTTTTATATTTCCATCGGAATACGAAGGTGAAGACAGTCCAAAAGGAAGCAATTTCGCAACTGGAGTTGGCATTGCATTGCCATAATAAGGTCTGATAACAGCGCACTTTTTGATAGTTGGAGCGTGAAAACAGCATTACAGCTCCATCGGATTGGTTGAAATTTTTTACTTCAGAAAACCTTTCTGATGATGGTGTACAGACCCGGTTCTGGAGCATTTTGTCCTCTGGCTTCATGAAAAGGTCCTGTTACTTTCTTTGGATAGAAGTTGGTTTGAACTTGCCTGCTCCCTCTGAGCAACGGCTGTGAAACCTCAGGAAGATCCCTGGTCCTGCTAAACTGATAAGTAAGTCAAGGGTGTAGAGATGTATCTGATTGTCAAGATGACAAGTGAGCGACTGCTGTTGCAGTTGTGTGTTGTCATGGGTGTGATGCTGGAAATGGTCACACTATGATACAAGGTTTCAGGTTATCGTGACACTTCTAGAAACCTAAGTTTTGCTTTTTTGACAGTGATTGAAAACAGACAAATGATTGATACAGACATATGATTTGGTAATGTCAGCATCACTACCAGCCTTAAGATCACAGGGGTCCTGGGTTCTGACTCAACTGTATGAGGGAGAAGGCAGGGTTACACCCTGGAAAAGGTTCAGTTCACAATTCCTTTACTTGATCATTAGTTTCCAGCATTTCAGTCAAATAGTTCTGCAAATGGACAGTGGACATGGAAGTATATCTTTCCTTTCCTCAATTTCAGTCTGAGTCTGCTTTGCTTTCATTACCATTCACATCTAGCTGCAGCTGCCAATCATGTAAATGGCTTGGTCAGAATCAGCTTGATTAACATATAGTTTTTGAAGTGAGTAGTGTAGTTTAACAGGTCAGATCCTATAAAACGTTACTTGTCCGTTTTTTGAGAACCATGGTTAGATTTCGGAAAATCAAAGTTACTTGGTTTTTACTTGGATACAACAGATGATAAACCACTTACCGTAAGCAAGTTAGTCATGAACCCATGCACAGACTGTGTCTTGCACGTCAGTGTCTTACAAATCATTGACAAGTGTTCATCCCTGACTTACAAATGTCTGATTCGAGGAACCTCGTTAGTTAGTGCCCTGTGAGGACACTCCACAATGGGTTCAACTTAAATACCTTGAGCACGTCTTCATGAATGCACATGGAGGTTTTGCTCTGTAGACTTAAGCCTCTTGAGTAGCAATTAACAGCTGTCTGCATGGCTAACAATCCCTTTAACCAAAGCCTTATGAAAGCCCTGGCACCTCTTAAGTGCCTCTCCAACTGTGTAACAAGCTCTCTTCATTATCAGCCTGGGCCACATAGCACAATTGCTAATTATGTGAGGGCAGCAGTGAGCTCCATATAGTGCTGGGCGGGATTTGGTGTCCTATAGCCAGCCATCACCTTTAATTATCATCTCATTTTTTTCTTACATGGCTTTAATTAGATGTCTCTAATGCGAGTGATTGCTGCTTTTTTTGGTCTAAAAATATCTTTATTCGCAGCTGGACTGGAAAACCACTGTCGGTGCACCCGAGCGATCACAAGTCCGGACACAAACCAAAGGATGCTGTCTGTGTTGCTGCCTCTGCGGTACGATTTGCAATCGCCGAGCTACAGAGATAGTGAAGGCATTCTCTTGTGAAAGGGTGATGGAGTTGGCAGCTTCCATCGGTGAAATAATCATCACACGCAGCAGAATTGCTGTCGGTCTTCTTCTAAGCGTCCCGTAATGAGTCATAGCTGGGCCGGGGTCCCCTGGGGACACAGCGAGGACCCACCGCTTGAATGGAAATAGAGTGAGGGCCAAAGCGGTACAAAGTGACAGGGAATCAACAGGATGCGGCCAAGAAACTCTACATCACTTTCTCTCTGGTTCCCTCATTATCGTCTTTTCCTTCATCTTCCCCTCGCTCTCACTCTGCTCGGGGCATCATTTCCGCGACGTCCGAGTATCCATCCTCCTTTTTTCAAAGGCGCAGGCTTTCAGATGCGCCCTCTGATCAACAGCTCCTCCAGCAGGGAGGAGACTGCAGACCTCACGGAGTCGTTCTGTCGTACCTTCCAGTCTGTCTCAGCACCTCGAGATGGTCCTGGCTTTGACATTTTAATCCAATTAATGCTAATCAGATCCCCCGCTAATGCTATTAAACGGCTCTTAAGGGAAATATCTCATTGCTGTTTGCGTTGGGGGAGATGGAGTTTGATTTTAATGAGTCAGTATGTAAGCAGACAACACAGACACTTCCAGAAAGTGAAGCCAGGCACATTAATTGAACTTGGCTGTAGTATTTGTCGTTAGTGTTGTTGGATTTGACGCTGATATGTCTGAAAAACTAGATCAAACTGCAAAACAAAAATGTTTGTTTCCTTTAAAGAAGTTGTGTAATAGCTAGTACTGAGGTTGATGCATTGGGTATAATTTGATACTGTGACTCCATCGGCCGAAAACAAAGTGTGTCGAACCAGAATCCAACATCATTACTCCACTTATGGCCCAAGATAACAAGTTGGCACAAGAAAAATATTAGTGGTATCACTGTATTGGATATGTCGATGAAGACATAAGAACAATAATAGCACATATGGCAAAGCAACCTCATCTATGTGGCCTTTTCAAAACATGGGTCTGAAGTGCTTTGCAACTGAGCCAAAATGCATTTTTAAAAGATGCCATGACCGGATGGCAGGTCACATATGTGCGTTCACATATGTGTTAAAACTGAGAACTACAAATTTGAAACGTGCAGTTCTGTCACAAAACTCAGGGTAATACAAGGTACCTACAGGATTTGTCCAGGAAGTCTTGCTGCATACTTTTGAATTGATTGAAGCATTGGCAGATCATGTTTACATGAAGCAAGTGTAGAGTGAACATTGAAAGTCTATGCAGATGCAATGAGTAAGTAAGTATGACTGAGACTTTCCAGGTTTTGGGAAGAGAAAATAGACTTTTTTTATTCTTTTTAATGAAACAGTGTGAAACCAGAGCAAACTGATTTAAACAGCTAATTGAAATTTAGATGACCATCAATTATTAGGCAGAGATTTATGTGGTCAGTGATTGATACTGGAGGAGAGGCTGTGATCAACTTCATCAGGAGACTAACTGATTATTGTTATGGGAAATAAAGTTGTGTTTCGCCTGTATGGATATAGAGGTGGATATTATGTTTTCAGAAAATGTACCCTGGTTGAAAAAAAATCATGCATTCTTCCACTTTCATACTGATTGAACATCATCACGTGATGCAGAAAGGAACGGATTGTGAATGTATTTCATTTTGGGGGACTCACCTTCCATGCACACTTTATTTCACGTTCTGTGGTTGGCTAAAAGGGTTTATAATTCAAGTTTTAACTTCAGCGTTGGCATTAATGGAAATGGATATAACACACTGGAGCAGATGAAACAGTCTGTTGGCCAGAAGGGGGCTGTCATAGTGGCACAACAACTGGTGGCCATTGGACTAAGGAAGCATCAAATTGGATACGGAGGCCTTCAGAGCCCGTTTAAGTCGAGGGGCTTCTGGAGCTCGAGGACTTCACAGACAGAAGAGTTTTCCACAGAAAGGCCGTTGGGTCAGAAGGGGAAAAGCAGGGGAGGGATAGAGCGAGTATAGAAAGGCTCTCAGATAGGGATTGTCTTGTATTTATCTGGTATATCTGGCAGTGTGCGACAGTAAAAGTCCTCCTCCTACCTGTTTTCCGACTCTGGTGATGAGAAAAACATTTATCAGGGTCATTTTACAAGTTGCAACAGGATTGTGAATAGGAGCAGATATTGAAATCCAACAGAAGACCAAATATTTATTCAAAAATAATAAACAACATGTTCATCGAGGCTGTCACGGTTGTGCAGCGGCTGGCACTGTTGCCTCACAACACGGAGGTGCCGCCAGGAGCTTGCAAACAGCACTCTCATGCTGCTGTATTAGGTTCGCATTGCTTGTACCTGGTACCTAACAAAGCGGCCGGTGAGTTTATACAGTATGTAGACTGCTCGGAGGCGATGTGCATTCAAGATGCTTTTCTTCAGAACTCGGTTGTAACCAGTGGTTGCTTGATTTCCTGTTGCCTTTCTATGCTGTCCAACCAGTCTGACCTGCGACCCCTGACATCAACAAGTCATTTCGCTTCACACGACTGCCTCTCACCGGATATTTTCACCGGATATTTTTTTTTCTCTTGGAAACATCAGATATGACGCTAATGTGGTGAGAAACGTTCGGACCTGCAGCAGCAACAACCGCGTTCACCGCGTTCACCGCATTCAGAATCCCTTCAATCCCCCCTCGTTCCCCATTCTGCTGCTGCTTTGAACCTCAGCAAGTCGACTTTGCCGCACACGTGATTGGCTGATCAGCCATTTGTCTTATCAAGCAACTTTACAGAGTAAAATGACCCGTTTCTGTCTGCAAATGGTCACCGTTGAACCGACTGTAAGTGTGTGTGTGTGAATGCTTGATCGTCTCTTGAGGTCAGTCCTGTGATGAACTGGCAACTTGCCCAGGGTCCTTTGCACTGTGACAGCTGTGTTGGGCTCCTGCGACACTAAGTGCAGGATAAACAGTGATGGAAAATAGATGAATGTCGTTTTAGACTAATCCCTTGCTTCTGTTTTTTTTTCTCCTCAATTGAATCTGATGTTGTTTTCGTCAAACCTACACCATGAACATGTCATGAACAGAAGCTTCCGCGGAGCAAAATGAATTGCTTTGTATCTTGTGCGATAAATATAACAATGCCAGAGCGTGACAATAAAATGACACAAACCGACTCGGTTCGTTTTCATTCGAAAAACCCAAAAGAAAAACATGTTTTCAATTGCTGTGCAGCGCCGGATGTTTTTTGTTTCAGATTTGAAACGTGCGACAGTTTGAAGAAATCGGCTACATTGCGCACGGCTTAATTATTTGGAAACAAAAGCAGCTGCTCTTGAAAAATGTGAAAACAAGTTGTTGAAATGTCACGCAAACAGTTGTGTAAACATTTGTCTCGGAATTCATTACTCCCCACCCCCCCAACAATTATTCCAGTTTGCGTTCATCTCCGCGTTCGTCTTGTTGTCAGCCGGCTGTAGTCATAACAGGATGAAAGGGACATTCACTCGCTCTTAGCCCCTCCCTTCGCCGCTGTTCCTCACCAACTGAGGCAGAAGATAGTCGACCGGAAATGAAAAAAAATGAACAAAAAAATCAGGGACAACATGTTTATTTATGCAATTGTGTGTCTGCGAGTGTGTTTGTGCTCCGGCTTATGTCGCAAGTCCTTCTCCCGTCCCTTCCCCTCCCACGTCTGCCTGGCTGTGGACGCGTGTTCGGATGTGTGTGTCCGTGCGAGTGTGTTTTCTGCGTGTGTAATGCAAGGAGACAGCTCAATCTGCTCCCTCTAATCACGGGGATAGTGCAGCCCCCAGAAAAAAAGACACATCCTATTTCCTGTGACATGGGTTTAACTTCCTGTGGGCCTGTTTTTTTCTTCTTCTCTGCTGTCCCAGTCAACCTCTTGATTAGCTGGACTGTGTGCGCGTGTGAGACAGAGTTCATAGGCTCGCCGGTTGCTCTGGTGCCTTCCGCACTGACAAGTTGATTACCAAGACGGGAGTGAGATCGTATCTGCCTCCCCTTAGAAGGGGATTGAGAGTGTGGTTTAATCGCGATCGGGACCATATGTTCGGTTGGTGATGGTTGGAAGACGCACGTTGAGACACCTTCACAGGTCTAACCAAAGGTTGGATCTTGGATAGATCCTTAGCGATCGCTTTATTAGGAACACCTGTTCAGCTGCACGCTAATGCAAATGTCTGATCAGTCAAGCGCGCAGCAGCAGCTCGGTGTATTTCGGCATGTCGACGCGGTGAAGAGGACTTGCTGGAGGAAGAAAGGGGATTTTACCATCTGAACGGTTGTCCAGAAAAAAACATACAGTGAGCAGAATTTCTCTCTCTGAGCGAAATGGCCCTGTTGTTGCCAGAGGCGGGAAGGGAATGGCCAGACTGGTTGGAGATAATAAACAGACAGCAGTAACTGCTGAGAAAATACTTCGACACTACCATGGGAAATTCAGAGGACTGGCTCCAAAAAAACGCAAAACGTACATTGAAACGTAAGTGCCTAACGATTGGTTTCATGGCCAGTGGAATCCAGGGGTTCTGGTCTGTTTTGAAACATTTGCATCTGTGGGTGGTGCCGGAGGTGAGAAATGACTGGATTGCCGAGTGCGCCCCAACACCCGCTGCTAAGCCGACTGCTCTTGGCTACTAAACTTTAGCTACGCCCACAACTTCATGCCATTTTTTTCTCTCAAAATTAAACCAAATCAGACAAAATAGACATTAAGCCATATTTGCCCCCCCCCCCTTTTTTTTTTTTTTTTTTTTTTTTACTGTTTAGACCAACAAAAAATGTTTAAATCGTCGAACAGTATGAATTTAGGGCTCTTTTCTGTACTTAGTATTTTTGCAACCAGTTTTGGCGGTTCCTGCTGGGCAAATAATAGAATGCAGGTTTTTGGTACTTCAGCTATGGCCTCTTTTTTGAAACCCAAAGCTCCGTCCATCTTTTTATACCGTCAATGGGTGACACCAATGAGGGAAATACACCATACTGGTTGCATTGAAAGAAAGGTGGATAACGGCACTGTATAAGGACCAACTTTCCCTGGTTTTTGAAATCCCATTGAATCAGTTATATCCAAGACTAAGACCTAAGAACTGTGTCCACGTCATGGCGAAACCATGTGAAAGTGGTGTGGAGACCCAGAGCTGTCTCCAATACCACAACACTAATAGTGCCTACCTTTCTAAGTGGTCTGTGAAAGTAAAAGTGTGTATGCATGTGTGAGTGTACATGTATAACAGTAGTTATGTATGCACTGCTACATTCAAATGTTTTTTTTTTCCATGCTCTTCATCAGATGACTGAGGGCTGTTAATCCGATGTCAATGTCAAAAATAAAGTTGGAATTAAGTTAGATGGATTAACAAAAATTAATCCATCTAAAGGGACGCAGGTGCGTGCAAAGCAATTTCAGTCCAACTAACTTTATCAAAGATACTTACAGGGAAACCGCAGGGATTTACCTTGGACTCGTCGTGGATGGCGAGTCCAATTTCCAAACCACCTCAATGGGATTCATAATCATTGTGTGGTTTAAATGCACCCAAAATCCGCATCTACTCCGTTCCTAGGGACCTCACCACTATGAAGTAACGCACGTGTGTGCATGGGCGCACGTGTGTGTGTGTGTGTGTGTGTGTGTGTGTGTATGTGCAGGCACGTGCACGTGATTCTTTCGTGCATTTCTCCCTTTGTCCAATGCCAAGGCTCCCCCGCGGTTTAAAATACTTTGGAAGCCACATTTCGAGTTTATCTCTCACCCTCCCCCTGCGCGCAGCCATCCCCATCTTCCCCGCGTCCCCTCCCTCTTTAAGCACATCTCCACCTTGTTATCACCCCTCAAAGCCAAAAAAGCCACGTTGCCATGGCGACCGCCTCGCCGTCAGAGGCAGAAATGTGCGATTTGGGGGTGCCACAGCCATTTTCACAGTTGGTAAAGACGCCGTCGTTCACAACATCCCCTACTGAGCTCTGCAATCATTATCGCAGTGTGCCCATTACAGCTACAAATGCACAATGCTCTGCATTGAATGCAATGAGTGGCGAAGCTCAGAGTCGTCACTGTTTAGCAGTTAAGTCTCTTTTTTTTTGTTGAAAAAAAGCAAAGAACCTGTAAGGCCCTTTATTCCTTCCTCTTCTTTCTTTACCCCAAAGGAAATCTCCAATTCCAAACCCCCAGTTGCAATCTTTGCGCCGTGCACTCGTGTCACAGCTTTTGCTTATTGATTAAATTAGAGGAAACGTTGCATGTGTTGCGTTCAGAGGCACACAACCAAAAAATGAGAACAGTTGGCACGTTACAGTGAAGTAAAGTGGCATCAAAATCCTGGCATCAAAGTAGAAGATAAACTCTGGGGCTCAGACAGACAGACAGACAGACAGACAGACACACATTGATATTGTTTGTGTTGATTTTTTACCAAAAAGGAAAACGTTGCTATGCTCGCATTCACCCACCAACAGGTGGCTCCTGCCATGTAAGGCGCACGAGGCCCATCGGGTTCGGTGTCTAGCTCATGGACACTTCAACATGTTGGCAGTTGGAGCCCAGTGTCTGAGTTGAAGTTGCATTGGCTGGTAAGGAAATACATTTGAAGCAACTTTAAAGCTAATCGATGGTCATTTTAAGATCAACCATTCGGGTGAAATCATGAAACTCCAAGCAGATCTGAAAGTTGAGAGCTGCTGTAGACATGTAGCGGTGAAATGAGGCCGCCTCCCTCAGAGTGGACAATTGACATTAACATTTGCTCTCACCACTTCTTCTGCACTCAGGGTGGCGTGGTTGCCGTGTCCTATCCCAGCTCTTGGGTCGAAGGTGTGGTCTGTCAAGTCTCCAGTGTAACTCATGGTCTCATGGACGCGCAAAGCGTTTGTACTCACACCTGCAGCGAATCGCACAAAACACAAACATCGAGTACGTGCAGCGCTTATTCAATTGTCGTAGCTTCCGCTGAATTTCCCTCTGGACTTGAGGACACAGGGATTTAAAATGATGTAATTATGTAAAGGCTTCTCAGAGCAATACGTGGCAGGCGTTTCGGATAAAACAGCGTGAGCGTAGACACGGCTGTCATCGACAAAAGGCGCGCGGGGGAAAGAAAACCGCCCACTTGAAATTGTCTCTCTGCGACTCGCCTCCACGAAAACGGCAGCCGCGCCTCCCTGCCGTGAGACGACTAGCCGCGATGTCCCCCCCCCCGAAGGTGGAACAGTTGACAACCAGCATCCCTGTCAGCCAATCAATCGACAGTTCGGGCCTTTTTTTTGGCAAATTTCATCTTCTTCTTCTTCCCCGCCGAGCAAATTGTTGCGCCCCCTGGTGTTCGCTGTCTCGGCCGAACTCACTAGCGTGAACGCTATAGAAACAAGACTGAGACAGCGTTTTTTTTTTTTTTCTAACTTTTTCCCTCCTTTCCTTCTTTTTTTTGACACGCTGGTGTCGACGGAGGCCTGCAAACACCATCTGCCCGCGGCCCAGCCAGCGCCACTCTGTATATATGAATACTCGATGTCCATTAACTTGTTTGTAGAGTGTTCTCACTTGCGACGAGGCGCCCAGAAATCACACTACCTCTCCCAGGAAGTGTGCGCGCGTACATCTGTGCGCGGCACGCACGTGGGTAGAGGAGGTCTTAATTAAAGCTGCTTAATATGCATATGGATGGGGCTTTTTTTTTTTTTTTTTTTAGGGGTGAAAACAAATTTGTGGGGAACATATGGCACCCCAGACATGACACACGCCCACGAAACACGCACGTGCGAACACACACACACACACACATACGGACAATTTCAATCTTCAAAGTGAGAGCCATGCACACACGTACACACACGCGCACGCACGCTCAGGCCAGGGATTCTTTTTGCAAGAGCTGGAGTGATGAATTTTGGCGACGTGTGTTGTTCTCGTCGGAATATCATTAAATCTGCTTTTTCTTTTCTCGCCGTTTACGAAGGTGTGTGTGTGCAGGCGGGCCCGCGCTGGTGGGTGTGTGTTTCGCGGGAGATTATTTTCAGGCAGATGGAGGGAGCCGTTGCCCCCCCGGCAGGGTCGGCAGGGACGAGTTAACCAGCACAGATTGCCGCACTTCCTCCTCTTGCCCGCCATTCCCCGACTCTCATCCTCCTCAACGCCCACCTCGGCCCCGACGCTCCCGCTTCCTCATTTATTCTTTTTTTTTTTTTTTTTCAATTTCTTTTTCCGGCAAAGATGAATTGAATGAAAGAAAAAAAAAAAATCTGAACGTGAGGGTAAGTTAAAAAGAATTTCTCAAGGTATGAGTTGTGCAGTTAATGAAAAATAAAATAAAATAAAATAACACCTACAATGAGCCCGGCGGCCCTCAAAGGAAATTTCCAGAAAATTCCGTTGACCTCCCGCAAAAATATGCGGTTGCAAGTAGGCAAGACCTTGAGTTTGTGTTTAACAGATCAACATTTGGCAAAAGAATGGGAAAATGTGTCTTTTTCGCTCATTTAATTTCAGCCGCCGCCTTTGAATAGAGCTCAACAAGTGTTATCACCTTTCAAGATTCAGACTGAATACAATGCTCTTCCAAACATCGGGAGAACTCGCACTTTGCCGTGGAAATCAAAAGTTACTTCCATTCAAAAAAATAATAATAAATAAATGATCGGAGACCACATCCTAGTAGTTAAACAAGTTTTTTTTTCTCTCTTTTTTTTTTTTTTTTGAACAGCGCTTTGCGGAGAGTGGGAGCGACTTTAAAATAAATCGTTGTGGGTTTGGAACTCGCTCGCTCAGTTGAGGAAACGTCAAATACTTTGTTGAACAATGCGATGAATACGTGTTGAGCTCAGGGAAGTGCAGAGTGTCCAAATGCCTTGAGGCTAAATGGTTGGAATCCATAATATTGTGCTCTTAAAGCATCCACGGTCCTTATCGCGTCAGTCCATATGTCTTAGGGTATCTGTGTGTGTGTGTGTGTGTGTGTTTACACGGCGCCACCTACATGTTCCAACCTGAGACGTCCAGAGACAGAGGGAAGCCGTGCCGGGGATTAGGGAATGAGTATTCCCAAATCCCAGACGCACGGTCCCTTCAGCGCTCGCTCAGCAGGCAGCGCCGGCCTCCCGGGGAGCCGAGCCGGGGAATCCTGGAACAATCCGAGCCGAGGCATCGCCTGAAGGGAAATGGATGTTGGAGTGGAGCGGAGCTTTCTCTGATCCACACCCCCCCCCCAAAAGAGAGAGGATTCCAAATGTGTCCAGAGAGAGTGAGAGAGAGAGAGAGAGCGAGAGAGAGGGAAAAAAATCCAGGGTGGGGGTTTATGTTTACAAAGGATTGCACTTCAGAAAACTGGTGTTTATAGCCGAGCCTGCTCGCTGTCATGTCAATTTAATCCGTCCGCCTACAAAGGTGAAATCAAATTAGTACTTTGTGTACATGTAGAGTGTTCAACAAATTTATTAACGACAAATTCATTTTGTTTGTGCTTTCTTGGTGTTAAAACGGGAAAGCAAAAAATATTTTAGAACCTTTCAAAAGTGTAATGTTGTTTACTTGGCAAACGAACAAGGCAATGGCACAACCATCGTGTTCGTTCCATTCACTTTTTTACATACTGTATATAGACCTGCATTTGAGCCGGGCTCACTGGGCTTCTCTGAGGGCTCAGAAATTAATCAAGCACACCATTCAAGCAATTTAACCTTTTTTTCTTTTCTTTTTTTCAAATGTTCAGCCATGCGAGTGAATAACTATCATTTGACGTCTTCAGAAAGAATGAACTGCTTTGCTATTTTTTCCCTAGGATTTCTGGTTAACAGTTAATACATGAAGGGTACCTGCATACTGCTGGATTAACTATATTTAATAATACTGATTAGGCAGTCACTAGATTATATTTGATAACAATAATAAAAGATCATTTCATTCTATAATTTATTTCTTTAGTTGTTGGCATTTTTTTCACTTATATTTTCTGCGGCCCCACTAGCGCGCCCCGGCGGCCCCCGCTTTGAAAACCATTGGTCTAATGCATTTCTTCAACACTCCAAAGTACTTTAGATTACATGCTACATTTTTGTCACTGTTGCCAATAAGAATGATGGGCGCACCTCGAATCCCCTTTTCCCCTCTTCCATTCTTACTCGCCATCTTCATTTTCCCGCTCTGCAGAAAATGGGGCTGAGAGCAGGCGCTAGTTTTTCTCGACCCGGAACGGTGGTGATTGCGAGCGGGGAGCCGTGTCATGGGAGTGATGGACAGGCCGGATGAACCCCGGCGAAGAATGCCATTACAATAACAACATACTTCCCTGGCCGGTCGATACTTGCCAATACCTGGCGAGGAGAAATATACCCGAAAAAAGAAACCACGGAATCGAGGAGGACCCGGCGGTGGTACAGTAATGAGGTCACGACCTCATACATATTAAACGTTTGTCAGTCTGACGGCGGCTTTTGAAACTTCTCGGTCCCGTCACGTCGGAATGCCGGCGACCCCGCCTGCGTTTTCCCGGGGTTAACGCGCAGCCTGACGCGGCGCCCTTTCTTTTGGCCGTGAGAACGCCGCCAAAGCCCTGGATGGTGTTTTACGAGGAGCATTGATCGGCGAGGCCCGAGCATTGATAAGCCGAGGGAAGGCAGCATGGTGAATGAGGCAGGATATAGTGGTGACCCAGGGGGAATCACAACACACTCCGACTTGATCTCTCGCAAAGCCGCTTGGAACCCGACGCTGTCCGACCTGATGAATGTACTCTCTCCCCCTCCTCTCTGCCGCCTCTCTCGCCCTGTTTTCTGGGACTGATGAATGCAGAGTGAATCAATAAATCTATTCCCCCTGCTGGATACCTGATAAAATTTACAAGGACAAGCTTAATAAATTACTAATGGGGTGGCCAATTAGTTTGTGTGCGCCGGGGCCCCTGCACAGAAGTGTTTTTCGGCGCGAGATTGTCCGTGCGCATCTCGGTGCATCAATTTAAATTCCTCCCTGTTCATTTGTATGCACATATGTGCATTTGTGTGTCCTCAGTCCTCTGCAAGCTTGTTAGGGTTTTCATTTTTTCTTTTCCATTTCCATTAAAGCAAAAACAAGGTTGGGAGCCGGTCGGCGGTAGTAGCCACTCCTGGGTTTCACCAGGATCCTGACTGCCAACAAGCAATCCTGATAGGTTCACTGGAGATGCACATGGTTCTTGTTGAGTCTCTGCGACCAAAACTACTTAGGACTGAGTAGAAATGGAAGTCTGGGTGATGACTTCTGTGTTTTGAACAAGGTGCGAAAATGTCAACAAAGGTCAAAGAATTGACCTGCAATGACATTGATCAGCAATTTCATATCTTCATTTGCAAGGCACCTGAGTTTCAGAAATGTCAAAACCTCCCCCCTGAACTGTTTGTCTGGTCTTTGTCTAAACTACATGCTGAGTGGCCCACTAATACACTCATAAAACCATTCCACAGTTACCAGCTGGCTGTTTTGAATCTTTCAGGACAAAGGTTTTTGCTATTATATATTGAGGTTTATTTTTTCTAATTTACCCTTTTTGCCTTTTTCCCACATTGACATTGGTAATAGATACCGTAGAAGTTTAAATAAAAGCCAACCTGGTGTGTCAAAAAGATCCCAAGTTGAGGAATTCACTGGTGAATAAATTGCGGGAGTCCGGATTCTTTTGCAGACCTTCCTCCGAGCGAACCAGTAAATGACCTCTGACACTGTTGGGGGTACCACCGGTGCCCGTCAGTGGATGCAGACATCATTGCCACAGGAGTTGAAAGCGAAGCCACAGGCCGCCGCTGCGCCGGCTGTGCCCAGCTTGAAGCGGTTGCCTTTTTGTTCTTCAAACATACAGCAGACACATGCAAAGCAAGCAGGGGTGGAGGAGAAGAAAAAACCCAAAAAGAAAACAAAAACAGAAAAAGAAAAGCTGGCGGTACTGTGGGCCGTTTGTATGTTGTTGTGATGGATAATTAGCGAGGCTCTGTCGTAGTTCTGTGGCTGTAGTCCCTGGATCACAGGACTGCGTGGCGGTTGCATTCGTTGCCATACGCATTGGTTGTCAGAACATCACAACATCTGCAAGGTGTATCTCAAAGGAGGCAAAGCCCAGGACTCTCCATGAAGGTGTTTGGCTGTCTGGGGTCCTTCAAAAAATAGTTTCTCCTCACCCCTGTCCTCTGACGTCTTGCCCTTGGGGTAGCTGTAATGTGGTGGACCTACTTTGCATGTACAGTGCCACTGGGACTTCAACTTTATCATTGATAGGACACAGTGAAGCAGCATCTAGCATTGTCACCTCACAGCAAGAAGTCCAGAGGGTTCGCAAAGTCTGTATGTATTTTGCATGTTCTCCTGCTGTCAGTTCTGTCCGGGTACTCTGTCTTCCTCTCATAGTCCAAAAACATGACTGTGAGATATTGGAAACTGGTTGGAAATGTTGTTTGTCTCTCTTTGTGGCGCTGCGATGGACTGGCGACTTGTCCACAGCGTAAGTCCACCTTCACCCGAGGACGATGCGTGAGCCCCAAAGTTTAAGAGTCGGGCCCAAGTTCTGTTTCTGTTTCTCACTCAGGTTCTTTCTCCCATTTACGTTTGCCGTGTGTGCTTGAGTCGACAGACAAGAGTCTGTCAGTCAAGCAGAGTCAATAATTCATAATCAATACAATGATAGCGACTGCATAATAGGGAACTTTAGTCGCATTTTAGTGAGACCACGCGATGACCATTGATTGTCAATGGCTGACTAATACACTAGGAGATATCATTTTAAAAGTGCATGTCTCTTATTGAAGCATATTGTAGGTCAGAAGCAAGAGACTTGAAACTCTTTTCTTGAGTTCATGTGCATCGCTCGCGAAGAGATTTGGATTTTTTTGGAGTCACTTTATTCACTGAGTCAGGCGAGCGCAGTTGGAGTCACAGTCGCACAATAGTCACAAATTGTCTGGTTTCTTCTTAGCAGTGTGCTGGCGAGCCAGAGCAGGCCAAACGAGGAGTCATGACTCAGGAGTCAGTGAAATGGCTCCGCCCGATTCGTCCAAGACTCGCTCTTCGCTACAATGCCAGCAGTCTCCTCCTCTCCGCGGGAATTGCCGGCTGGGATGAGGAGGCAGACTTTGATTTAACATTTTCTTTTTCCTCCTTCACTTTAAAATGTGCTTATGGAATAATCACGGCCCACAAAGTGAAAGTACAATAGCGCTGCTGGTTTTGATGCCAGGGATGATTAAAATCCGTCGCCCAATTAGCGTAGCTTGATGTTATCTGGCATGGAATATGTGAGCGGCACCACGGTGCGCTTTTTGCTTTCATTTACCGACTCGCCACTCAGGTCTCGTCTCTCGTCCTCTCTCGTTAGGGCCTTAAAAGGTGCGTTTCGCCTCTTTGCGCCGCCATTTTCGCACAAACAAAAAACCTCACAAGCACGTCCTCCTATCCACAAGTGCCTTGACGGCGGATCTCATCGTTTTCCTGAGATCTTTAGGGTACAGCGGCGCGCTGCCACATCTGTCAACTCGCGCCACTGCCCCGAGACATTTGCCGTGCGTGTGCGGATGTTACGGGAGGGTGAGGCCGGGCGAGGAGGGTTGGGGCGGGGGGGTGGGGAGGGGGGTAGGGTGGCAAGGAGTGAGAGACGTCAGTCCCGCGGCCTCTCCAACCATTAACCAGTGCAACATCAATGGCTCTTTTGAGGATCCCTATCTTCAAAAGGGAACCCGAGCCTTCCTCCCGCAGACAAGACTGTAATTATTCCACATTTGCATGATAAGTGCGTCTGCCCGTGTTCGCGTTTATGCTGTGTATGTATGGGCGCCTAAACGCACATTAGCCGCAGTCGGGCGCGAATTCTCGTCTTTTATCTCAGTGCGAGAAAAAAAGATGGGGAAGAGGCCCCCTCTCTCTCCTTTTTTTTTTTTTTTTAACATGGAGTCTGGATCGCTGTCTCTTTGCTCTTCATCTGAGTGTTCATCATTAGCCGCTCTGCGCCAGAGAGCTTTGAAGTGGAGTTCGGGGTTCTCTGACGATGCGGAACAGTTATGACACTCGGGCTCTGTGTTTGCGGGCGCTTCCGCCTGCATTTATGTTTCACCCCATCAGAAAAGGGCCCCTCACTTATTTTTTGTTATTTTTTTTTTCAAAACACTTCCATGTTCGAGTTGCGCTCAAAATAGGGGGGCGGAGGGGCTTCATCTTCATCAGCGCAGGCACATTAGCCGCGATGCGGCTCGCTGTAATCGGAGAGGAGTTGTTTTCGTGTTGTACGTTGGAAGATACTGAATGTTTGAGGGTTTTTTTCCTCCTCCCTCTTCTCAACATGGGAATGTTCTAATAAATCCCCATGCTCGGCTGAGTCCGGTGATGGGCTGAGGCTTCGAGAGCAGTGGAAGGAGGCAGCAAAATGGGGCTGAAGGAGCGCGGTGGCGGCGGCGCCTCGTGAGATACCCCGCGCTTTATCGTCTATACGATTCGGGGGGCCTCATGCGCACGCAAATGTACACAAAGTCAAGGAGTTCATTTTTTTTTTTTTCTGCGTTCTCGCAAGGCCTCATTAGCCCCTGAATATGTGTGTGTGCAACGAGGCGTCGCTCTATGCATAGTGCATGGGCACGACGCGGCCCCCGTATCGTAAACACTCGGCGCCCGTTTCAGTGGGCAGTCAGGTGCACCGTGTAGCGGTGCCTCGCTTAGCTAATTAATTATGGATCATGTTGGTTTAACTCCGAGGCGCGCTACTTTTTCTGTCCCCGTCGCTTTTTTAAATATAGACTCGGCAGAGTCCCTGCTCGCCCCGTCTTAAAAATACGAGCAAATCCGATCATTTGTTCCGTTTTGCCAGAGGTGGGACGTAACAAAGCACAAATACTTTGTCACTGTACTTAAGTAGATCTCTGCATAGTATCTGCACTTTACTTGAGCCTTTCTTTGTCTGATGACTTTTTTACTTTTACTCCCTACATTTGGACCCAAACATCTGTTCTTTCTACTTCTTACATCGGACAAACACGCGAGTTACTTTTGAGTTTAAAAGATACACATTCTTCATTATTTTTATGAGGTTGTCATTGCTTGAAGTGGAGCTATTTGAACTATGCTGTTGTGTAGTTCAATATATAAAAAAAAGTCAAATAGACAAAAAGTATTTTAGATTTCATATTTTAGAATACCTTGGCTTTGGGGTCACTTTTTCAGTACAGCGGAAAATAAACATGCAGTTGAAGTGCAATTGAAAAAGAAAAAAAAGTATATATATTATTGAGATTAACAAAGCTGTGAAAAATTATTGAAATGTTGATGCAAGACCTCTGGTAATTGTTATCTGTATTGTTTCATTCATGGCGAAAACAAACATTTTTTATCTTTACTTGAGTACAGGAGTTGAATCAGTACTTTTAATTTTACCAGTGTTTTTTTTGTGAAGCAGTTCACCCCAGCTAGCGTTTTCTCGCATTTCTATCTTTTTTTTAAATTTATTTACTCGCTTAATAATTTTTTGACACTTCTCACTCTCAGCCTGGCCTCATCTGTCATCTTGAAAGGAGGCATTAGTCGTGCGGCTGGAGGAAACATGGATAATCAGTCAGAGAAAATTATGCAACAGTATTTATTTTGATGCGCGGAAATCAGCCAAGCCTATGCAATCCTTGCGACACGTAATATCATGTATGTTGCAGGCGTGTTTTATTGAGATCCAGAAGGCTGTTCGACGGGATTTAATTTGAAAGATGAGATTAACACATTTACCCTGCATTTAAACGTGCATAGTGTACAGCAGTGGATGTGGCCTTTGAGTAAATAAAATATGACTGGGTAACTTTGTGTTGCATCATGAAATTTTTACAGCTGATTATTGGTGGAAGCTACCAAGGAGATCGTATGTAGTCTTTTTTTTTTTTTGGGGCGGTGGGGGTTCGGAACAGTAGACCTGATTCTTCTCCTCATGATTATTATGGATTATATGATTTAGTTTATGTGTACGGGGAACACACATTAGTTCCAATGTCCAAGCTGAAGTGCTCTATGTAAAGTGACTCTAATAAGCGTGCAGGCCTGAGCGGATGGAGGGAAACCTGCGTCACGCCCAGCAAGTCGACACTCATCAAACTGACAGCGACAGGTAAGGAGGAAAACACCAGAACCAGCGAAGGTGAGGCAAGGCGGGCTGAGACATTGCTTCCGATCAATAGTAACGACCCAACCAACCAACCAACAGTCTATATTAGATCGCGCCATCACCGCCACCACGACCGGCCCCATCACCAGCAGCTCATCACCACTGACAGCCCTAATAACTGTCCTAATAACGGCCAAGCGGATTAATAAAGCATACCGTAAATGATTACCTACATCATTAATCCATCCCGGCGCTATTTAAAGCGCCCGCGTGTATTAACATTTTGGACGGGGGCGGAGGCAAGGGGAGGGGGAAGGTGGCGGGGGAGGGGTGGGGGCGGGGGCTTCGCATGTTAATGGCCGGACGGAACATGCGGGGCGTTGGCACGACATTAGAGGAACACGCGACTTGATTAATCCCGTCGGCAGGAATAGAAGCAAATTACGGCGGGCAGGAACGCGGCCTGGCCCACCTTGAGGGGAGGGAAGGATGAGGAGGACGAGGGGGAGGTGGAGGAGGGGGAGGAGGAAGAGGAGGAGGAGGAGACATCCGAGTGAGTTCAGCCGAGAAATGAAATATTTGCACTTGCACCTGTGTAATCCCCACCTCGCAGCGGATTTGGAGACGGAGCCGGGCCCTTCATTAGTTGTACTTGGGGCCAGACTACATCGGGCCCCCGGCCGATTCATTTGGGAAATACAACTCTATATATTGCGCTCGCCGTCTTCGGCAGCGCTGCTCGCGGCTTAAGCCTGTCAGCCCCCGGATGATGACAGAGCTGATTCAGACTTTATAAATAATAAAGGGTTACTGGAGGTATCACCCGATGAATATTGCATTCCCGCTCCGACCCTTGTATCTGTCTGTCGACCCGGCTACATGGCCTAATGCCAGCTTTTTCTCTCCCCCTTCTTTGGCTTCCTACTGGAAATATCCAGTTGAGCTACAAGTCCAGAGTTGGCGGCGTCGGCGGTGATCTGCATTTAGAATTTAAGAAAAAGAAAACAAACACGCTGGCAGTGTTGCTTCCCGTTCGCGCCTCTGAAACTTGATCCAAAAAAATGGAACATCCCATCACCTCGGACACGCACCCTGCTTAGAGAGTCAGAGTGAGACGGGGGAGTGAGCCTGAGGGGGGGTTGACTGGCCTGGCTTCTGAGGGGGAGAATAAATTATCACCTTCGGCGGCTTATTACCGGGGAAGGTGTTTGGAAGTGCGGAGCCGCGTTCCGAGCGGAGCGCGTGTGGGCTTGCACCTCTCAGTCTCTGTTAGCACTGTCGGCGGAAACATCCTGTGCTGTCAGCTGATCGCCAGGCGCAGCTGCGGTTGCAGTGTGTGAGGGGATGAAAAACAAGACAACGCTCGTCCTGAGCGACAAGTCGGAAAGAAATGAACCAGCAATTAGCTTCTCTTTTTTTTTTAAACGCATGAATGCGGTGATTCACTTTTTTTCTTTATCGTTCATTTAAACGACCAAAAAAACCATAACTGAAAAGTCTACAATAGTAAGATTTACTATGAATCGCGTTTCACGTCCTGTCAGCCATTTTAAAGGCGTTTATTTTTGTTTTGTGGTCTATGGGAAAAATGCTTTTTTTTTTTGCTGTAGTACTTAAAAGTGGCCACTGGGGAAAAATCAGCACGCCACCATATTGCCAGTCTGGTATCCAGTTCTTATAATACATCCATGGCCTCCACTCATCTGGCCCTCACTGGATGTTTTCCGTGTTTGGAAGCGTTCACTGTCCCCAGAGATGGTTCCAATGTGGTGAAAATCCCAGTAGATCAGCAGCAGGTTGGGAAACACTCAGACCTGCAGCCCATCTGGCCAACAACAACCACATTCAGTGTCACTTCAGTCCTGTTTTATTCTGACGCTGCTTTGAACTGGGATTGGCTGATTAGCTGTTTGTCTTCAAAGGCAATTGGATATCTTCCCTAATAATGTGGCCGCTGCGCTCAACTGCTCATTAAAAAGTATTTTTTGCAGCAGGCCAAAAGGACCTCCTGCTGCACTGACATGCACTCTGTTGCAATCAAAATTACTTCAGCCAAATGCATTATGGGACATCAATAGGTTTTGGCTGCCTACACTGCCAGTGTAGAGACACATCCCTAGAGCAGGTCTCTTCTTATGTTCGAGCACATTTTATTAGTTTAATCTCAATTTATTTATTTTTTTATTTATTTTTTGTTACAGTGCTGGAACTTCCTGATCGGGAAATTGTAATTTTCAACTGGACTTGGAACTTTTAGGCTGCTTTTTAGCGCAGAAGAATCCTCACTTGTAGAGTGATCAGAGTAGCTTCACAGAGTGACTTTTTGTGTGATGTGATGGCATTAGCGATAGGCTAATACTAACAGCTAACAGCACGACACCAAACCTTGTCAAAACTGTTGTAACAAAAGAATCAAGTTGGAGCAGTGAACTTTACTATTGTGTTTACTCTTATCCGTCTCATTATTTCCTATATTGACTCGCATGCGTTGCCTTTGTTGGGTGTGGTTGTGGTAGAAGAAGAACCAGCAGCCTTTCCTGTCAGCAGTGGACACCATATATGTATTTTGCACAGATGTTTGATTTTTGTGATGATTTGTTAATGTTTTCTAAGTGGCACATTTGCTTTGTTTTGACGTTAAAAAGACAATTTGTCACCGAGAACACAGCAGACTATGATAAGTCGTGCATTTTATTTAATGGGACCGTTTAGCTTGGCAGTTTCAAGACAAAATCTAACTACAGTAACCGTGGGATTTGACTTAACACACGAAAAAGATTACAACATTAAGCTAAAGAGTTGACAAAAAAACCTCATTAGCCCCGTACGAGTATCTGCCTGCGTGTAGCTGATGCAACACAGCCGCTTCATGGGCCCAATTTGCATAATCTAACTGGGACTCTGGCAAGCGGCGGAGATGTAAACAGCCGAGAGCCGCAGGAACATTTTAGTCCCTGGTAGACGCTCACAGGAGGACCCAGTTCCTGCTACTTAATAGGGTAAAGTTCCAAATAGGAACGAACAGCAAAAAGAGCAGTTTGCTCGCCCCTTCTGGCATTTACTGCCATTAGCTTGCAGTGATTTATTTATTATTATTTTATTTTTTTTCAGGAGTTAGAGAATGAGATGTGAGTTTATCAAAATAGAACATTCAGCCGGTTTGGAACATGGCTTAAAAGTTCCTCGGCATTAATGTGCTTGTTTAATGAATGGATTGGAGAGGTGATTAAGTCAGTAAAAATGTAGTTGTTCTTATGTTCTATCATTAATTAACCACTCATTCTTTTTTTTTCATTTCCGAGCCTGTGCCAAAAGAATGGGTTTGCCATGTTTTGCCGTTCATCAAAATTCAGCCCTGAGGACTGAACGCCATATTCTGTGTATTTCTCACTGTATTTTGAAAACAATAAAAAAAAAAAAAAAAAAAAAAAAAAATACACTTTGTGCTCCCTCGTCGCTGTGACAAAAATCAATCAGCCTTGATGGAACTGATCCGATTTCCATCTCTGTTTTAATGCTCGTGCCAATCAAATCTCCCCGCGCATGTGTTTTGATTGTGCCAGCATGTGTCAACACCGGACCAGCTGGTGTGTGTGTGTGTGTGTGTTTGTGTGTGTGTGAATTGGAACACTGTTTTTTTAGAAAAAAAGAAGAAGTAGTAAATAAAGAAATAAATAAAAGGTAAGAGGCAGAGAAAGGAGAGCGTGAGGAGCCTAATCAGCCAATCAGAAGGCAGATTGGCAGACTGAGTGGGCTGCAGGGGGTGAGCTTCAACTGTTTCTGCAGAGACTTCTCTTTTTTTTCTTCTTCTTCCTCTGCTTCTTGGCTAGCAACACGGTGGCCAATCACAATCTTTTAAACAGACCAAAACAACTTTGCACACCAATGATCCTGAGCGTGTGTGTGTGCGTGCGTGCGCGCGCGAGCGAGGAAGACGGGTGAAAAATAAGACCGGGCAAAAAACTGCCGGCTCCAGGGATTTTTGGCAGCTGCCCAAAATGTGTGTGTGTGTGTGTGTGTGTATGTGTGTGTGTGTGTGTGTGTGTGTGTGTGTGTGTGTGTGTCCGCTGAAGTCAGTCTCTAACGGGGAAGCACACAGACTTCTCTTTTAATTTGACATGGTTCACCGTTTTGGCATGCGCCTGTTGCCTCTCTGAGAGCCTGTGTGTGAGTGTGTGTGTGTGTGTGTGTGTGTGTGTGTAGGTGTAAGTAAGGGTGTGTGCGCTTGTGCATTTCTGCGCTGCGCTGTGCGTGTGTGCGTGCGCGTGCGCTTGACTGACAGCTCTGACCTTTTCAATATGCCTGTTAAAGCTGAGCTCTTGTCCCAGTGCAGACGTCCCTGTGTCAACTCCAGCACTTCTACATGAAGGTCAAACTCTCTTCTGTTGGAGTATTGTTGGGCACTGCCGCGCACGCTCGCACGCACGCACGCACGCACGCCCAACACTTGCATGCGCAGCGCTCCCTGTCATGTTGTCCCCGTTCACCTCCTCCGCCTAAAAATAAAAAGGCTCCTTGGCCGTAACATTCATGTCCAGCCAATTACCACATCACGTAGATGGGGCCTGCTCCGCTCCCCCAGCGGGCAGTAATTGTACATTTAGTTCCTCCTCATCCTCCTCTTATTTTCTTTTCACGCTTCCTCCCTCGGTCGGCCGTCATACTTTTTTTTTTTTCTTCGGGGGGAGCTCTCCGCCGCGGTCGTCACGGAAACCTGAGCAAAGGTAAAGCGAGCAGGGCCACCGGTTGCCTTTCAAACCCTCACTTTTGGATCCCTCGCCAACACAAATACGATCAAAACCCGGACTTAGAATATGGTGGAAAACATGAAGTGCTTCTTCAGACTGATGACAATCACCTGATCTTTGGTGCGGAGTAGAAATAAAATTGCCAGGATGGTTTTGATTGATGATTGACAGACATAATCTGTGCATTCAACAGTAAACATATATATGGATGTGTGTTTATACGTGTATAAAAGTATTTGTTTGTTTTTCATTTAAATACGCAAGCGCAACAGCTGCATCTTTTTTACTCATCATTGCGCTCTTACCAGGATTCGTGATCCATTTTTAAATTGGAAGTTGCACGAAGGTGTTGACTAAATCTACAGTTACTGTTACAGTTAGAATCCAACAGGTCTGTTTGAAAAGTTAGGCCCCGCCCGGCCAAATGCAATAACAAACTGATGATGAGGTCGTGATGAGGTCGCCTGAAGTCGACCGCTGCTCATTTATTTGCTGGGCAAACGCTTTGACCCGCCACAGTGTTATTGTGTATTGATTATTGACGGCGGCTGATAGGCGACAAGGCCGATTATCACCTGTTTATGTTTTTGCGATTTCACAACTTGACATTTTTAATGGTGTTATGAATGACCTCTGACCTCGACTCGCAGCACATTCGCCTTCCGAAAGATGACAAACTTCTCATGACTTTCCAGCACAGTGACTTTCATCTCGACCGATTGATTTCAAGTCAGCAGCTCATTACTTCAGTGTTACTTTTGCTTAAATTCACAAGTGTGTTGCCCTCTGACACGTGTGTGTGTATGTATATTTGGGATTAGGCCTCACGGATCATAAAACTAATCTGCCTTGCTCAGTTCAGTCTGGTTCAGTCGACTGTACACATACTTTTTGTGCGCTTTCACGTTTCTTTTTTTCCGGCTGAAAATGAAAAAAAACATAAATTTCAGAGTGCAGTGATGAAATCCTTTCATTACACGTCACTACTGCATGCTGCACAGTGTGTCGCAGGAAATTGTACTTTCAGGCGTTAATTAAATGACGCTTTAATCCCTCAAACGCTGCCCCCCCCCCCGCCTCCTCCCCCCTTGATTCTAGCTGGTACCCGCGGCCTGCACCACGGCTGCCGTCGCGGGTTGAATCCCTGGCAGGGCGCCGTTTTGATCGATGGGATAATTGTCCTAATCAGTGATTTATATCTATTTTGTCCCGTGTGTAAAGTGACAAATGTCGTTCCCGCTGCTGATGAAACTAAACGAGATGCAGACTGAACCGTGTCCCACCGGCCCGATAATGAGCTCGATTAACAATTAAAAGGCATTTTGTCGTTGAGACGTGATTTAAAATGACAAATCTGGCAACGGAATCACGGCGATGAGTCTTTTGTGTGCGTCAGGAGTCTGAGCCGGCAACTTTATGATGTGCAACTGCTTGGAGACAATCGGGATGAAATTTCATGTCAACAAACCGTCAAATTTGTAATGTTTCAGTCTCGTGAGTAAAATCAGCCTGCAAGTTCAACTTCTCTACACACGTGTTGTTCTTGTTGGTTCATTATGCACTGACTGAAATGCAAATTCGCTTTCATGTGAACCATTAAATTGACAAATTAAACAATCTCAGTCTCCCTTCCAGTCTTTGTCGGAGACTTTGAGTTGCTACTTTGTTCAGAAAAATGACTTCCTCCTCCGGAGTGTGTGGGGAGTTTGCGGGCGACACTGAATCACTTAGCGGAGCCTTGTGTTTATCTGGGGAAAACAATAAAAAAAGGCATCAATGGTGTGATGTAACGGTGGTTTTCATTTGCATCCTTAAGAAAAAACCTCCTGCTAATCTCAGTGTTTCCTTTAAAGTACGACTTACAGGAAGCAACTCCAGCAACAACGAAACCGCATGATGAGCTGCTTTGCTTTTCTCTTCAACTCTTTCTTCTATCCACTTTGTTTTTATTTATTTATTTAATTTTTAAATGTGTATCAGTTGTTCTCTTTTGCCTATAAACCAGGCGGAGAACATTTATGAGCCTGTGAGATGAATTTTATTTTTATCTCTTCTTTTTTTGTGCCATTTACGGTGTTTTCCTTCATTTTCCAGTGGTCTTCGCACACGTGTGACATTTCCGATTGGCTCAAAGTCGATTCCGCGTGCGGTGCAGCACATTGCCTGACGCGCAGAGGTGACGTGGAAGCTGCTACAAGTGGTGAGTCTTGAGTGGGTGGAGCTTGTGTGTATATGAATTTCTGTGCACAAGCTCAAAAATCATTCTCTTTGCTGGGTGGCTCGCCAAGTCGGGAAGCAGAGTTCTATGTAGACTTTCTTGTCTTGCCCTTTGAGCCAAACGCGCAAACTGTTTGTTCCTATTCCACAAACATCAGCACCAGTCTTTACATCTGCATCCGAGGAAAGAAGAACTCAGCGCTTGTATTTTATTTTCGACGATCCAGGCGCAAGGCCGCAGCAGCCTCGTGGTTTGTTTGTGCAAATCGCTTCTTGCCAGACTGCTCTTCTTCTTCTTCTGTAGTTTCACTCTCAGATTCCGGGTCAAACTCATGCGGCTCGTAGGACAAAGTTTGCACTCGACAACAGCTGTGTAGTCAGCTACCTCTGCTGCTTTTGGGAGTTTGTTGTTTTATTTTCGGGAGAAGCTGGACTCCGAGGGGCTGGCCACTTTATGCATGCAGTGAGCAGATGGCCAATCACAAGGCAGTGGGCGGTCCCAAGGCGGTGATATGGAGGAAGCAGGAAGGAGAAGGGCCAAGGAGGTCTGTACAGCTCTTGGCTTTTTGACCAAACAAACCTGTTAACTGTTGGATGCAGGCCACCAAAATGAATGCCTTAAAGCTGGACATGGCCATATTCGGACCTCTTTAATGTAAAGAGTAGTTTAGTGTAGTTAGTCATCATAAATCCTGTTGTCAACTGCGTAAGTGGAAACTTGGGAGAACGTCTCCATCGTTATTTGCCATCGTAAAACCATTTTCTTCCAATTTACCGGCTGCTGCGCGTGTTCCGCTTCTTGTTCCGGGCGCCAATCAGATCTCCGCGTGCTCGCCACGAAACTGGGAGTGAAGGCGCCCGACGCGACTACAAAGTGTTGAAAAGAGCCGAAGCGTGAGACATCAACCGAACGACTGAAACGCCGGCAGGCGCCAAGCAACGGCTTTCCCTCTCCGAGGCGCCGCGCCTGTCGCCAGATGGATGAAAATGACTTGAAACCGCCGCCTGTGTGCGTGTCCACGCGTGAGCGGATACAAACGCGCGTGCAAACACTCGTTTACCCTCATCTCCGGCCTATAGGTGCGTGCGCGCTTGTGCGCCTTTTGTGTTAGCGCGCGTGTGCGCACCTCCGCTCGCCACCCAGGCGATCGACACACAGGGGAGATGCTTACAGTCCATTTGTCTGCAAGCACACTGACCATTAGCTGGCCACCATACATAATGTATAGCAGTGACCTTTCTGCACACCGCACCCCTAGGCCTATAAGCCATTGTTTGGTGTTGTATTGATTTTTCTTCCCCGCCCCGGCACCCCCTGCCCACCCTCCCCACCCCTCCTCGACCCTCCTCGCGCAGATGGAGACGGTGATTTGAGTCGGTGGGAGACTGAGTGCCGCCGTGTCTGCCAGAGAGGCGAGGCGAGAGGAGAGGAGGGCAAGGATGCAGCGGAGTGTAAAGAATTGAAAGGGCCGCGCGGCGAGAAGGACGCGAGAAAACAGCGGCGGATACCTGCGAGGGGGGCAGGGCTCCCCCGGTATGAAAGAAAAGGGTCACGTTCAGTGGCGCTCGGTGTTGTGGACAGCACGAGTGCCACCTATACACAGGCCATTAGATAAAGTGGGGAGCGAAAAGGGAAAGAAAAAAAAAAAGATTTTCGTCATTCATCAGCCTGGTGGTCTCGGTCCTGCGAGGGGTAAAAAAATAGCAAGGAAAAGGCCTGAGGTGGTTGTGAAAGGTGCTCAAGGGTTCCCATCTTTTTCACGCGCCCGCCTTCCCTATAATCTGCCTCTTCATGGCTCTCCCGCTCCAGCTGACAGCTAAAGTGGAGCCGAACAGGCTCGGTGAAAAGTGTCTCGCCACCCCGAAGTGATGGATCTCTGACGGCGGTCCCGGCAGGTGCAGGGATGGGAGAGTGGGGTCCGATTAGAATTCAGCAGAGTACGTCACCCGGAGGAGGGGGTTGGGGGGGGCTTTTTTTTAAATGTATTTTTTAATTTTTTAATTTTTTGATCTGAAGGAAGTAGAAGCAAGGTACCTGGGCCCGTTGCTCCAAAAACACCACAATGGTTTTGCTAGTCGACGGGAAAACGAGCAGGAGACGATATGGCAATCTCACATCGTCCGCGGTTGCTTCACGCAAGGCGGCACTCGCTTTCCGAAGGTTTAAAAGTGCATATTAACCGCTGGACTGCAACACAAAGACAAACCCAACAGGCCTGATGATGTGAAAATGACTTTTCTTTCTCGAAAACAGTCATTCTGAGTGAACTCCCTCCCTCACGAGTGTCACAACTCAATAACATTGACTTTGAATATTGACGTGTCAAGCCGGCCTGCAGTTCGTGATGTTGTTTTGATGCGTCCTCCACTGGCGGTCTAGTCTGGGAGTGCCATTCTACGCCGCAAACTGAGACCTTTGGCTTCCGAACCCCTCCGCGAATTTATCACCGGACCTAATTTGCTCTAAGTTGCCAGTTTGAGAACGAGCCTGTTCTCTACCAGCATGACGGTACAACCAACTAGCGGAGCAGCATTAGCATTCATTTGGAGTCGCACTCCCGGCCACCTGACAGATCCAATATTCACTTGGTATTCATCAGTTCCTGTGGGAAATATATGACTGTTTACATGGTCTGCTGTGTTCACCAGTTAGTGGCCAAATTTGTATGTCGGCAGCTTGATGGTGGAAAAGGTTTTCTCTGGGGCGGGGGCGTTGACATTTTTCACTGGGGTGGCTTGTGAAGACCACAAAAAATCCTCATGTTTCACCCAGATGGATGTGGTTTGCGAGGACATCGCGGAGCTTTCCCCCCGTAGCGATAACATTTGGTTTTACACGGAAGGGGATACACTCCCTTGTAAACGTTTCGGTAATTATATTAGCAATTATCTCCTGGAAGGAGCTTTAGAAACACTGGTGCAGTTGCATCAAGGCTGACATTGGAAAAAATTGGTCAATTACAGATTGATGTTGTTTGAATCGATGAGTTTGAGTCACATCGAGTCATTCGACATCTCCAACAGAGGACCTTTACGATTTCAAAGTTCTCATTCATGGTTTGGTGAAGTTGAACGAAAATACACGGTCTGGGTTTGAAAGACATGAGGGCTGCGGTCCAAACCACAGTTTTGAAACGGCGCAAACAGTACAGATTACAAAGAAACAAAGCCTTGTGTGTTTAAAGTTCCAACTAACGCATGACGAAAGCCGGGGTTTGAGTAACAGGCGGTGTGTCTTTTGAAAGTCCCACCATTTGAAAGTACTGTCCAAGTTTCAGTCTGATTCAGTACCAAGTTGAAGAATTAAAATGTTCTACTGACGCTCCAAAGCTATTTTCCAACCCAGAATTTGTCATTTATAAGGTTGCATACTTTAAAACACCAATCCAGCCGATGTTATTTAATTTACGATTCGTAATTCAGTCATGAATCTACAATCCATAAAACATGATGTGACCTTGGTGCTTTTGCCATGAAGGGGTTTCCTAGTTTGTTTAGAGTCATTGTAGGTTCTGATCATACAATCTGTCTCCCAATACTTCCATTATTATACTTAAAAGCAGTTCAGTTGCCATTCATGGGTAATCACAAATCATCACACTAACAGGATAAAGTCACTTTTTTACTTACATTTCTCAAACTTCTCCTGGAAGCACGTTATGCTAGCTGTTGGACGCTAATTTCAGCTCGTTAGCGAACGCACACAAATGTGAGTACGCCACTTCCGGTACGTCACAAAAGCGCGGAGAGACGGAAGTGTCCATTATCCCAGCGTGGAGGGACATAGAGGCCTCATTATAGTGTACAGAACGAGAACATTTTGAACACAAACGAAAAAAACAAAAAAAACAACAATTTCCAAGAAGCTTGCTGAACATTTCCGTAACCCTCAACCCCCAGACTCACTGTGGTCTGTCTGTCTAAGCTGTCATACAAAAGCCCTTTTTTTTTTTCCTTCCAGGTATTTGCACTGGCCACTGTACTTTTTGATTCATTAGTACATTTGCCGTAGGTTTAATGGCTTGTGAAGCCACTGTAATTGAAAGGAGGATATGTGGCGGTGCGACGCCGACACTAACGCGACGCTGATCACTCGGTTAACAGAGGGGGAGGGGGGGGGAGGAGGGGGCGCGCGAGTGGTAGAAAATAAGTGGCAACCCGCAGAGCTTTCTAATTCCTCCGGGAGATTGACACCTGAAAGCTCTTTTCAAGCAGCAAACCGCTGGGTGGCAACACCCCGCCACCTCCCACCGCCCATCACCACCTTTTCCCTTTTCTCTCCCCAGCCACCACCAGCACCAACGCCCCCCCTGCCAACCCCCCCACACTCTCTCTCTCTCTCTCTCTTTTTGCCTCGCAGAAGCCCCTCGCGATACACGGTGGGTTAAAAAAGCCCGTATCAACGGGGGATTTAATCAAACGGCGCGTGCAGAAGCTGTTTATTCAATAAACAGCATTTGCATGAAGTGAAGGTGCGTTTGAACTGCGGGCGAGTTGAGAAATTTCGTGGGTTGCGTCAGAAAAATCGCGCCGGAGTTAATGGTTCGCCATTAATTATTCAGCTCGCTCCCCCCTCGACCAACCCCCATCAAATATTCAAGCCTCTTATTTTTTTTTATTTTTTTTTAGCACATTATGTTTATTAGGTTACAACGGGGATCACGATAATTATGAGGTGATTCGTTGTGCGCTTGTAATGCACTTTGGATGCGACAATCAGGCAGGGATTCAATTTTGCAAAGGTTAATTTGCTTTGAAACATGTGTTACAGGGTTTTATGACCTGTCGTGTCTTTTGTCTTTATTATTTTTTTTTAATATTTATTTTTCTGGCGTTGAAAATCTTAATGTTGGAATCCTTGAAATGACTCAATCTCCCAGAGAATTTGCCCGTTTCCACTGCCGAAGCAGGGATCGAAGGAGTCCCAGGTCCTGCCGGGTCTGAGTGCAACTCACGGACATGACATAATAATGCTAACCGCTAACCTAGCCTAGCAGCTGCCACCTGCCCACCTGCTGGTTAGCCAACTACACGCAACTGCTAAACTTTAGCCACGCCCACAACTTTATGGCCGTTTGTACTCGAAATTAAACCAAGCTCAGACAAAATGGACATTCATTCCTATTCAGTAGTCACTGATACTAACAAAACAACTTCAACCAGTTTGTAACGGTCTGAATTTAGGCTCCTTTCTGCATTGACATTCGGTTATTTTTTAGTGTTTTTTGCAACCATTCTAGGCGGCCCCTGCTGGTGAACTGATAGAATGCAGGGGGTTGGTTGGTGAGGGCCTCCTTTTTGAAACGGAAAGCTCAGTCCGTCTCTTCATGCCCCTTATACGCACAGATGCCTAAATTCATTGAGTTGCTACCATGCGACTTTCTGATTTGTGGCGACGTTCTGTAGAACATTCTCTCCTCCCAGAATGAAGACGTTCAACAGCTAATCCATGTTGCCTTTGAGTGAAACACATCTGTCAGAATTTCGGCGTCTACGGCCTTGTCTGCTGTCACAAACAGGATTTGCCGTCATCCCCGTGCGTCCGCCTCTTGTTTCCCTCGTTGTTTTTCCCATTCATCCTGTGTTTCCGTCACGGGGTGGAAGATGAGAGAGCGAGCGAGGTGGCAGCGGCGTTGGAACGGAAAGGGCTTCGCAGCGGGTCGCCGTTCCATTCACGGACGTCGGGCGCTTCGCTGTGAAACTACTCAAGAAGCCGACTTGGAAAAGCTCCCCCCCCCCATGGCCTCTGCAAACAAAAGCGGAGAGGCCAACAACAACAAAAAAAAACACACACACATATATAAAAATATAAAATCATGAACACGAAACCTTTTCGCCCTCAGCTCCCCTCTGAACCAAGAGCTGTTTTCTATCTGCATCCGGGAGGTTATTTTCCTCACAAAAGAAACGGAACGCAAGAATAATTGCGAGTAACACTCACCGACCCTTCGCAGCCTTGAGGTTCCTCGCTCTTTGCGGCGAGAGACTTTTTAAGAAAAAGGAAAAAGGGAAAAAAAAAAAAAAAAAAAAAACATGGACTGTTTTCATTCCATTTCCCTTTCTGGCATTCTTCTCTTTTTTTTTGTCTGCGATCGCAGCAGCGTCTTTCATGGTGCCGCGGCGGTTCGTCATGACGAGCCGAATCAAGGCTACCGCACTGTGCACCTCTGTGCGCCCGTCTATTCAGCCTCGTCTGAGGAACAGTTTACCCATTAAGGGTGGCTGAATGAAAAAAAAAGAAGCTGGGAGAGGTTTTATTTTATTTTTTTTAAAAAACATTTATTTATTTATTTTGACTGTGACCTTCCGTGTTCTGCGCACGGAACCATTGTGCACCCCCGTGTGTGCGTTGCCATTACCGGGGTCCACCTTCCACATTTAGCCCTCCATATGGCTCCTGCAGATAGCTTTCTTTGGGTTCATGTCTCGGCTCGGCTTTAATTAGCGGATTTGCCGCTAATAGACGGTAGCTAATTAGCGGGGATTTGGGGCTCCTGCGCGTTTGCCACCGCGCTGTTTTTGTTTGCTTGTGTGTGTGTGTGTGTGTGTGTGTGTGTGTGTGTGTGTGTGTGTGTTCGAGAGGGAGAGAGAGAGAGAGAGAGAGAGCTTGACATGTTTCCGTCTGCCCGACGACGGAGACAACGGATGCCGTCACCTTGGAAACCATGTAAAATGGATTCCGGGGTGGAATCAGTCCGCGCCAATTAGACATAGACATGCTATGGAAATGGCAGAGCGCACACGGATCCACCGCTGTGTCTGCGCTGCTTTGCCTCTCAGCCTCTCCCTTTTGCTCACTCGCGCACACACACACACACACACACACACACACACACACACACACACACACACACACACACACGCATGCACGCTCACTAGACAGGCAGACAGCGTCTTGCCCCAGGCCGTGTGGATATGACCATCATAATCACATCACCCTCCCATATTCCTGATAACAATAACTTTGCTCAGGGATGCAAATAATCTGTGTGCCCACATATCTTATTATCGCAATCAATAACACCGCAACAATCCGACGCGCACACACACGTGCACACAAAATGGCACCTCTGCTATGGTAATAAGAGCGTAGAGCCATGCTTTGTGGTTGTGTGTGTGTGTGTGTGTGTGTGTGTGTTTAGCTGCTGCTGTGTTGCCTTTTTTGAAAAAGAGAAAAAGAGAAAAAGAGATCAAAACACAGTAAAGAGCTCACGGGGCGTAAGAACTAATTTACCCCCCAACCCCCCCACCACACCCCCCAAAAAAGTCATTCCGCTAGTAGTTTTTATTTTTTATTTTTTTGCTGTTTTTCCTGCTCTCCGCTGTTGTGCCGGGCCAACTGTTTACAGTGATTGAGGAAGGAGCCAGACGTGCATGGGAGGGGAAAAGAATGAACGTGGGGTTTGGGTTTTTTTGTTTGTTTGTTTGTTTGTTTTTTATTTGGCCCGTGTCGATCCCCCCCCGCCCTCCCTCCCCAAAAGCAAAGTGTTTGACCCGTGTGCATGCTGGCTCGCAGCTCCAGCTTGTCCTGATGAAATGGCCGCGAAATCGCTGCTGACTTTGTGATAACGCGCACGCACACACACACACACGCACATACACACACACACACACACACCTCGGCGAGGAGGTGTGTTTGGGGAACGAATGAACAAGCCACAGCGCGTGCAAGTGTTGATAAGTGACTGTTTTTTTTTTTATTTATTTATTTTTTTTCTGTGTGTGTGTGTGTGTGTGTGTGTGTGTGTGTGTGTACGCGCATGCTGATAAGTCTTGATAAGTGATTGTCTGCGTGGATGATTGCTGATTTGTTGCCGGTTGTCTATTGTTAATGAAATCCTTTCTGGCGTCCTGATTGGCTCATCAATCAAACAGCAGTTCGCATATTACCCATAACTCCCCCCTCCGCCGCTTTCTGCTCCCACCAGGTGGCAGATTGCAATGTGGCACACGCACGCGCACCCAAAGACACGCACACATACACACACACACAGACACATGTGGACACAGACTCGTGTGGGAGGGACAAAAACTAGTCATATTCACACAGACACAAACACGCCCACGCAGATACCCACACACAGATGTATTTGAACACAAATATACAAAGTCGCAAACAGCCATAGACAAAAACATTTAAAAAAAAAACACTGCTTTTAAAGTCCCAGTCTGTGAGATTTAGTGGCCTCTAATGGTTGAAGAGGACGCTGCAGTCACACTGAATATTAATCCCTGGAATCCGACGTCCCGCTTGTCTTTATTTCATCAAGCTTTTATTTTAAGGTCGAATGAAATGTGAAATCTGAGCGGATCCGAGTTCTGGGCACCGGCAGACAGGTGACAGGGCAACAGCACCGCCTCCTTACCACTCACTCTTTGTGTTAATTGAAACGCTTGTTATTGGCGACGGCGAGCGCGGCGTCTATTTATCTTTGAGCCACTTTATCAAACTACAAACGTATGTTACGGTTTCACTTTCCATTTTATTTATGCCTTTCGAGGGCCTTTTAGAAACTGACAGGCAAGGATGTATAGAAGTAAGCGCGCGCGCACACACACACACACACAGAGGCGCCCGGGCATCTGCCAAAAGGCAAACTAGCTCACCCCTCCCACCGCACTCCCCCACTCTCCCTCACCAAACCCACACGTGCGTGCGCAAACACACACATAAAACACACTCTCTGTACATAAACACCCTCCAGCCTGGCTGAGAGCTCCTCGTCAGTGGCTCTCCCCAATGTTGCTGTCATCCCGATATCCATCGGCGGGGATGAGGGAGACAATGAGACAGTAAATGCATCAGCTGCATTAATTTTTTTTCGTCTTGATTCAAAGTGTCGTGGGTAAAGAGGGCAAGAGGAGGGGCGGCGGGGGGCAAAGGGGGGAAAGGGGAGGAGGCACGGAGGAGAGGTAGGGCCGGGGAAAAATAAAAGTGGGGAGGGGGGGGCAGGGGGGAGGACCTTAGGGAGGTGGGGGAGGGGCCGGGCAGGAGAAGGGGGTACATGGAGCTGGAGCTGCCTCGGGGATGTTGGGTGGGGGGGTGGGGGGGGGGGTGGTGGGGGGGGGGGGGGGGGGTGGGGGCAGGAGTGAAATGCACGCGCGCACACAATTGTGTATCCGCCGAGACCGGCGGTCGGGCGGGCGCACAAGTGAACATAATGGCGCTTGCACACGTGCACGCTCATGCAGAAAAGTCGCAGACATAACAAGATAAATGCTCCCAACGACGGCCGCCTCGACCCGAGGAGCAGAAACATGGAAAGCGGCGTCGCCGTCGCAGGATTTAAGACGTTTCCGGCGCATAAATAACTTTTGACCGCTGGCGACGACGTGATGTACTTAAGAGATTATGTCCGGGACAGCTTTATCGGCGGAGCGACGTGACATTGAGAGAAATTTGGTTCGGAGTTAAAGCCCAAACTGAGGTTCAATGAGAACGAGGAGCGCAATAAAAGGAGGATAAAAAATGACACCCAACAAATTCAGTGGAAACGTCGTACTTCAATCAAGCGCAGTTTAGAAAAGATAAATAAAAAAAAAGTTGTAAACGTCACAAGAGATATTGCTGCATCCATCAACCGCTTCAGTTTTTTTTTTTTTTTTTTGCTCAAAGAGATTTTTGTGTATTCTGATGTAGCTAGCCAGCTAGCGATGGCCAATCACAAGTGACTGGGAAGAGCCTCTTCAGTCTTACTTGTAGTTAAGCCTGCAGCTCAAACCAGGACTTATTTTTGACCAAATAAACCTTGTCTGTTGATGAAAGCAGACCACATAAATTCATTTGTCAAATTTGGTAAATGCCATAATTGGGTTGAATCCCAGTTGTTTGTACAGCTGTAGAGAAACGTCACAGCTAAGATACACAACACAATGAAATGATTTAAATTCGGCCATTTGGAGATTCAAAGATGTGTCAGTGTTTCGCCACAAGTTTGCTTCAGTGGGCCAGTGTGCACTGGCGCACTGTGGATAGACTTCTCTTTAAATCGCTGCAAACCTTGCGGAAAGTAGAGAAAAACGTAACGCGTCTTCCTACAACACGATCTCGTTAGCACCGCGTTGAAAAGCATCATTAGCCACGTTAGCGGCGCTAGCGGCATGGCTACTGTCTCTGCAGGGCTAATCCTCGGCGTTGTTTTATATTGCTGCTAATGTGGTTTTGAATTCATTGTTATTTATTGTACTGTTGACGCAGCACAACCACTGTCCGAGACGAATGCCCCCCCCGCTCAAGGGAGACGAACAAAGATACTTAGACTTTCACTTTGTTTGGTGAACCTTTGCGGGGAGCCAATCAAATAGAGTCTACGGTGTCATTTCCCTTTAGCCGTACTGCTCTGCAATATGTTAATGCACCATTAATAATGCACAGTGATGAGCTACAGTGTTCCCCGCTCCCCTTTATAGTCAACCTCGCGGTTATACTTCCAACTTCTCACGCACATAATACACCAGGACGTATTCTTTGCACTTTGCGAGAGCGCTCGTCTGCATTCCGGGTCTCGGTAGATGAGCGAAGACGAAAGAAAGAATAAAGTGTGAAACAGTTTCCTTGCTAGCGAAGCGCTTGATGTTTGACCGGAGCAGCTGTCTAATTATTAAACCTCGTGAAGTTTTCAGGCCTGAATTTTTCAAGAACATCTGCCGTCTGACGGCGCAATTCAGAAGAATAGCACAAAGTCGTCCCAGACGTTACATTAAAGCCATGCAAGTTTAAGGCGCAAATGCCAAAGCCAATGTGCGATTCTGTGTTTTCTTTTGATTTGGCACATAATGTGAAACGACGGGATGCAGAATGAGCTGGGAAGGCGTAAAAATTCAGTCTCGCTTCGTTTTTCTCTTTGACCCATCCGCAGCATAGACGCAGACAGACGTCTCCCCCGCTGCTCCTCATCCAACCTCTTGTTCCACATCTTCACTTTACTCTTCATTTTCTTTTTCCTTCCACTCTGCTCAACAGCCTGTCAGCTCTGGGACACAGTTATGACTCATCTGTCTGTCACATTGAAGACGCGAGACGAGCACGGAGCCAGCGAGTCCGTCTTCATCTCCCGGGAGTGAATCACAATTTGGTGCTGGACGCCTTTTTCTAAAAAAGCAGGCAATCTGTGCTGTCTGCGCCCCGTCCTCCTGCGACAGTTGGCGCGCTCTCTTGATTGCGGATAATGCATTGCGGAACTGATCGATCAAATGTTGATTTGCAAGAGACAGGCAGGTTTTTGAGTATTTTCTTAACCCCTCGAACTCCCTCCCACGCTCGTAGTGTCTGTCTATAGGCAACAGACTTTTTAAATTTTATTTATTTTTTTTAAAACATTGTTGCTGAAATCCAGCCACGGAACTCGTGGAGTTGCAGAAAAATGTGCAATTATTTTCCTGACAAAAAAAGAAAAAAGTATTATGTATTAAGTATTATTGTTTGACAGACTAATAATGGCCTCTGAGCCAATGGCGGAGCTGCGTTGACATTTAACGTCCTGTCCGAAGCTCAGCTTCAGGTTAAGGGGGGGAAACGGCCAAGAAAAGAGCATCCACTGCAAAGCTCTGACTCAGGTCAGCATTAGTTCAGCATCTCCACGGTGCTCTCAGAGGATTTACAGAATGAATGATTTCAAGCTGTGGGAAAATGTCTGTGTGTAGCCTTGCTGGGGTGCCGATACATGGCGCCGAACGAAGGTTCTTCTCTGGAGAGAAAGGAAGAGTATTGAGTTGGTTGTGAAAACTCCAATGTTAAAGAGTAGAAGAAGTTAGCGTTAGCATTTGTTTGATTCAAAAAGTACAGTGAAGGGAGCCGCCCACGTTAGTGTGCACGGATCTTAATGCCAAAGTCAGCAAAAAGACACACGAGAACCGGCGCGCTGCGTTCACAGACAGACCCGCATTCAGTTTTCTGCTGATTAATGTGCTGCTTTTAGGTTGCAGTGCTGGCTTCAGGCCTCCCCGTCCTGTGCCGGAGGTGAGTCCCCTTCTTGATTCTGGCTGCAGCCCACAGGAGTTCAGTTTGAAGTAGCATTGCGCATAATTTATCTCCCTTCGTCTCTTTCTCTCTCTGGAGGATTTTGACTCCCGAGCGCTCGAGTTTATGTGGCATTTCTGGAAAAAAAATAAAATAAAAAAATACCCTCACATCCCCCATGATCCTTTGCCAGAGGGGTGCGGTGACGAATGGCAGCACGTCCGTGGATGGAGGTCAGTCTCCGGGCCGGTGCCCCGGCTCGCTTTTGAGGGCGCCTTGCGAAAATAATAAGAGCTGCCCGGTCTTCTTTTGCAAGTGTTTGGACACCCCGGCCTCTGTGTGTGTGTGTGTGTGTGTGTGTGTGTGTGCGCGCGCGCTATGACACAGAGCGAGCACCGTGAGGTTTTCCAGCCCACGCTGAGTCGACTCTGGTTTGCAGCGGACTGGGCTCAGTGTGACCTGCCAAAACACACAGCGGCCGCACCAGCGATGAACTCCGTATGGTCAGGGACGAGGAGTGGGCGGGTGGCGGTGATGGAGGTTGCGGGGGGGGGGGGGGGGGGGAGAGGAGGGGAGGCGGGCAGGCCGAGAGGAAGGAGGGGAGGATGGAGGAAATTCATCAGGGCCGCATAATGTGCGCACACAATCAGCTGCGGTGTGTGAGTGTGCGAGTCTCTGTGTGGGTTTTTTATTTTTTTGTCGTAATGACAGAGTGACGGATGTAGTTCTGGCCTCAATTGGTAGATACCCTGCATTTAAGAACCCATTTCTGCTTGTAAAACCACTCGCCCGAAGAAGTGAACTCGCTGAAACGTGTGAGCGTGTGCGCGTGTGTGTCGTTCACTGCGAGCGTTACAAACTCGTCAGCTGATTGCAGGCCTCCGGGGGGCTCCCTTTTGTGTCTTTGCTTGTTAATTGTGATTGCGAGGCCAAGAAAAAAGAGAAAGGGAAAAAAAATAAATAATGAAATCCCCGACAACAGGTTGCGCCGCGACGTGAACTTCACGACTCGTGGGAGGCGAGAGTGCGAGGAGACCGAGCCGAGCAAGACGAAGGGAGGAGTCGAAGGGGAGGAGTCGAAGAGGAGGAGGCGGTTAATGAATGCCTTTCAGTGGCGGCGCAGGGGCAGATGAGCGGGGACTGTGACAGCTCGAGGGCTCGGACAGCTAAATGGCCGGCGCGAGACAGAAGAGGTGATAGAGGAAGAATTGCAGAAGATGTGTTGGCGGGGCGGGGGGGCAAACAAAGAGGAGAACATGTGTCAAGTCAGTCGGGCGACTGTTTCTGTCGACAGCCACAATGACTCTCTTTGCGCGGACTTGTCAATGTGCATTAACATTATTGTGATTATTTATTTTTTGAGAAAGCAGTAATGACAGGCAGCCTCTTCACTGTTTCTGGTCATTTCACGAAGGTCATTGCAAATCAACTTTTTATTGTCAAATTGAGTTTGATTGTTTTTTTGGACACGTCATTTACGTTTTGAAAAAAAAAAAAAAGAAAAAAGAAAAATCGCAATCCGACCGTTATGTTAGGAAGTTTGCCCGCCCGCATGGAAACCCCCTATAAAGCTGCAGTGTGTATTCCAGGCTTCTGTCACCGATTGGTTTCTGAAGCTGAGCGGCATCTTAGGCTTCTGGTCCATTTTAAAACTGGACACTTCCCTGTTTGGATGTGTGGGTGGTACCGGAGGTGAGCAATGATTGGAGCGTGAGTGCAATGTGTCCAGCGACAATAGTTGGCTTGTAAACCTTAGCCGGGCCCACAGGTTAATAGCCACTTTTACTTAAAATGAGATCAATTTGAACAAATTGGCGATAGGGTCAACTTCCAGAATCCTTTAACAAGTGATTTAGACCAAAAGAAAGCTTTTGAACAGTTTGCAACAGTGTACTTTTTGGTCTTCATTCCTTATTGACAGCCAGTAGTCTTTGTGCAATCATCCATGTTTGGCGGTTCTTGGTAATTCCGAAATTGACCCCCTTTTTGAAACACACCTTAGACAGCTTTTTTGGAGACTCCACTAAAATCTGTAGCCTCTAAGGCTGTCCTGAATTCCCTTCACCTTGCGCAGCAGCTGGGTCTCTTGGGTTTCAACTCCAAAATCTCGCCAACCTCTGGTGGCTTTCAGTCTGTCTTCAGCTTCTATTATGGATTTAAGTTTGGATGGATTTCAAAGTCGCTCTGAGAAACGAAAGAAGAATGTAAATGTGAGAAGAGAAAAGTGAGAGATGGATCGTTTGTCCAGTAATGTTGCAATGGTTCTTTTTGTTGTGTTTTGGATCGATACCAAATGGATGCGACATGATTTTCACGGGACAAGGAAGAGTTTCGTCAGAAGTGCCACATTTGGAGCTGTGGAGCTTATGACAATGAAACAGAACCCTTTGGTGACAGTTTAGCTCAAGGTAGACAATGGATGTTTGCTGCATAGAACAATTAAAAAAAAAAAAAAAAATGGTTTGAAGAATACACCTATATTTAGTCTTCTCCTTGACGCCAAGTTGTCATCGTAGCTAAGGTTTCAACAGCACACAATAATAAGGCCATTTGATAGAAGATTTGAGTGATGAATTTGTTCTGAGGTATCCGAATACTTGGAAAACTGTCTTGAGGGGTGAAAAACCACTGGCTGCCAGAAGGGATCGGGTTGCGTTGACAATGGACTCCATTCTTCTGACAGACATGCCCCTAAACTCTTCAGGCTGGGAATGATGTGATTCGGGTGTCATCCAATGCTCAGAAATCTCTTCAGTATGTCCCGTGTGGATACACCTGTAATTCTTATCTTCATGCCTTAAAGGGATAGTTCAACATTTTGGCAAATTTACCTCTTGCTGTTATCCCTATAGTCATATGAGTAGCTGCACTCCCTTTAATTACCAGTGCCTGTCGGTTTGAGGGCCGGGGGGCAGAGACGTGAGCTGCACATTCACGAGGCTGTGAAAGACGCTGTGATGTCCAAGACCTGAACGAATCATTGGAAGTTCAAGAGTCATTTCTCCGACTGGTGAGTCATGATTCATCGTCTCTATTTACTCATCCAATGACTCGTCCCTGCTACCACAACATAGCTAACTGCAAAAAAGAGACCAGGTGTGTCACCCTGCAACTGCTATTGAAAGTGCATTAATCGAAAGGTATGAACTCAGGGTCATTCTTTGCCTGTCAGCGATGAGACTGAGCTGTGATCCAAAGAATCGCTCAGTTTCTCACAGCTGTCCGGCTCCACTCATTTAATTAATAAGTCACTCAGATTCTCAGGCAGTGAGTTGAGCTTGTGTGTGCAAATGGAATTATGGAATTCCATCCACTTTGGACGACTAAGTGACTCAAATGACTCCAAAGCCTGATTCTCGTGGGTGCGCGACTTATATAAACTCAAGTCAGGAAAAGGGATTGAGTACATTGTCGCCGCTTAATACAGAAGCATGATCCTTTGATATACTTTTCTTTTCAAAATTAAAAAAAAAAACACACATTTCATCCTCCGAAAGAAGTCAAACAAATGTAGGTTGTCATTTCAAAGATTGTTAGCCATCTATTTTTTCCCTGTGAAAAGAATGTAGCAACAGGCCTCGGGCTGCTTCTTGCTGAGAGCTTACTGACACTGCTGTAAAGGATGACGTTTTTATGCGTTCACGTTGATAGCCGGGCTGAGTGTCAAGTAACGTGGAGAGTGAGTGGAGGCACACTGCTCTCTGTCTGAACAGATTACCGCTAAGCTAAAACATCTAATGGAATTCACGCTGACGCAGCTTAACTATTCAGTCTGAAGCTACTATACAAGACGTCTTCATTTAACTGCGCATACGTTCCTTTTATTAACTGTACAGAGATAACATATGTTGAGGGGATGAAAGCTGTTTAGCCCTTTGTCTGCGCCCTCATGCATATCTCTTTAGCACTGGTATGAAGACGGAGAGAAGACGTCTTTTATTCTGCCATCTGGACTTCCCTTGATTTGTTGTAATGCACCGTGGCCAGGCTCGAATGAAAACTTTTCAGGGTTGTTGAACTCATTTTGACCAATGTATGTTAAAGTTATCAGGTAAACACACCCAGATTGGGTTCAAAATTCTCAAGTCAGTAAAAAAAGAAAAATGTCATTGCGATGCCAAAGTTTTACACAAACTTAGATCGATTATGATTATGATTGATGAACAAAGTCCGTCTGTGCAAGTCTTGCCATATCGATGGCGTCTTTGGGGAGGCCCACAAACTGCCCGAGGCGACCTGAGGCGGATCTAATTGAATGGGGGTAGGACCGTACCAAACGCTCTGACGTGACAACCATGTATAAAAAAAAGATATATACGTGATCACCAGTGAAATTACATGCAAATTGAGTCCAAACTACATCGATCTTGAGAATCATGTTTCAAAAGCTCTATTTGCAGAGGGAGTAGTCCTGCACTTTTACGACACCATCTTCACTTCCGACTGGACACGTGACTGCCTGATAGTGATGTGCTATATGGTTGGAGATAAAAACTAATGCAAAATGCTTTACCTATGCAGCCCAGATGATACTCCAGTTTAGTCATCCCAGAATTCTTTGTTCGAAATGGTCCGAGTGCTTTGTCTCTGTGTGGAAACGTTGCAATTTGGTCGCGGCATACCGTCGATCTGATGTGTCAAAAATTTGACATGCATTTTGGAACATGTAGTTTATGGTCTATGTGGCCTGGCCTGTTTAATGCACCACAGACTTATTTCAAAAATGTTGTACACCTTTCAAACTCTGTTGGGCCGCGTGAAATGATGGAGCGAGCTGAATTTGGATCGTGGTCCTTGAATTTGACACGTGCGATGCAGAGGCTTGGTTTTCAGCGATCGCCACTTACCCAGACTCGTAACATTTTATTCTACCTGACAGACAGATGTGCCACAGATGTTGTGCCTTATATATACATTTTTACCTCTTTTTCTTTGCAATTCACAGTTTTAGCTACATCGGGTTTTCCATTTCCAGTCGTTTGCACCATCCCTCCTTGGCTTCTCTCGCCGTCGTTTCATGCCACATGTTGTGCGGGTCGTCCAAAGTTTAGCTTCTGCGTATTTTTTTTTAATGCCTTCTGTGAAAGTAGCAGTGTTGAACCTGGCGTTCCCCACCCCTGGCCAGACTCCAAGCGCCATCATTATTTCTCTGTGTCGCTATAACACCCTCTCGGAGGACTTACAGCCAAGAAGACCCAGTGTTAGGTCTTTAATCACCAATTTGTTTGGGGTAATTGAGAGAACTCCCTTTGTTTATACTACTTTTCAGTCTCCACTCTTGGTAGAAATTCGAGAGCTTTTCAATTAATTACATCAGCGCTCGGCTACTTCTCCAAGTCTTTTATGAGGTACTGAGGCAACCGAGCTGGAAGAGAAGCATAGCAGGCTTGACACAACACCGATTCGCTTCTGCAGACCGGCAATAAAGCACGCAGGAGACTGTCCAGGGGTTGTTCCCAAAGGCCTTAGTGTTGACGTGTAGCAAAGTCAACGAGAGGCAACAGTGAGAACTTACCCCTCAGTCTGAAGAGAAATGTTTAGAGGGAGGAGATTTTTATCAAATAGTCAAAGGAAAAACATGAAGGGGAAAAAGGCCATTTGTTTATAGTTTCTTGTTTACAATGGCAAAGCTGACTGGCTGAGGCTACCCCCCCCACTCCTCCTCCGTTATTGTTCCGAAAATGCTTCTGCCTTATGTATGGCAGAAATGGATGCACTATTAGCCTGAGGAGGTGGGGTGGCACTGGGTGGGTGTGCAGAATTTGGATTAACAGCAGCTGATTTTCTGGGGGTCTGCTCACAGCTCTCTCTGACGGCTCAGCCAGAGCAGCAGGACGCCCCTCAGGACGAGGGGAAAGGGATCCAACCAAAACGCCTGTCCAGCTCAGGAATGCCCCTGGCTAATGTGCAGTCACAGAAAATGAAATGGACCAAATGCGACTTGGCTTGGCCAAGGAGCAGAAAATCAGACATGCTGGACAAAATCCCGTCGGCCTGTCGCAAAAGCTGCGGCGCAGTCGAGCGAAGGAATTTGGGAGCATCTTGGATCTGTGTGAAATATTCTCATCCGATCGTATGACTTCAAGGAGAGTGCGGCTGTGGGTGCAAGTTTCTGTCCGAGCCTCAGAAAGAAGTGACTGATCCTTGCCTGCATCCAGCAGTTACCATCTTTTTTTTTATTTTTATTTTTTATATCATTTATCGCATCCGGAATCGAGACAGACAGAGTTTTGGTGCTAGGAAGCGCTGACTTTGTGTCTCACAGTTGTCGTTACTATGGTTGCAGCATGCTCACTGCGGTACCATGTGTGGTCTTGTAAATGACTGTTTCATGTGTTGCCTTACAGAAGCTGCACAGTTGGTTGTTTGAAAAGACATTTTTTCTATTGTGAGAATACATTTTCAATAGAAGCTGAAAGCAGTAAACCTGGCCATGATTTCAAAATAGTTGTACAAACTTTGTCAAGGAGCCACATACTCTTACACAAAAGCACATCTTCCCTCTCTTGAGGTTGTTTAATGTTCTCTTTTTGTCTGTTCAATGTCTTGACGTGAAAGGGGGAAATATCTGGGAAAAAACTTTCAGCTTCGCTTTTGCTTCTCCACTTTTTCCGTTCGCTCGGGCGTTGCTGTAATGAAGTTAAGCTTGGAGATATTTTGCTTTCTTTCTGTGTTGCTGTTTTTTAGTGTCTACCTCGGCTCACCTGGACAGAAACAGAGGGTTTTCAAAATGCTTGCTTTGTTATTCAGAAATTGGCAATTCATAAAATAATTTCACAGCCTTTCAAGTTCAAACGTCACGTGAGACTCAATTTTAAAAAACACTTAACATCCACCACTTATTTACGGTTCAAACAAAGCACTGCTACGTTAGAGCAAGGCATGGCTTCCGGTTTCAACAATGTCAACAAGTCAAAGCTAAAAATCTTTGTTAGCCCCCAAAGACACAGAAAAAAAAGATTGTAAGTGAAATACACCTTTAATTTCTACACCCGAATGCCAGGCTCGAAATAGAAAACTTGTTGATAAACTGATATGTACGGTAAATTAGAAAGATATCAAACCGCGTTTTGCTAATGCGCAACATGTTGACCAAATAAGAATTGTCATACTTTACACGTCAAACAGTGGGTGCAGCCTAATGGCCCTGCAGAGGAGCATTAGGTTACTCTGTCAGCCACAGTTTTTAGGTCGCAGTGGGGTCACGAGAGGATCGATAGGCCGCCTGAGTGAAAACGGGCGGGAGGCTGCACTTCTAAATAAGGTCGTGGAGATAATGGGGGCCTGATCCATGAACAGCTTTTTGAAGTTAAAGGCCCAGCGATTTAGACGCAGTAGCATCTCGTGGTGTGAGAGGGTATTTGAAAAAAAAATTAACTCACAACATTTCAGTCAAGCAGGTCAGCCGGATCACCTGTCCTGCAGAAAGTAGCCGACTTCATAGACTCAGTGTGATTCCAAGCCTTGGCTTGTTGTTTGTTGTTGGGTCCTCATAGCAGCTGTGATTTTCTTCTTCTTCTTCGTCTTTGCACCGTCGTGTTTTGCCCTTCAAGGGTGACCACACACCCAACCAACGAGCTCTTTGTCCTTTTCCACTACACCCATAAATCTGCTCTTTGCTCTTCCTCCAGGCCTCCTGCCTGCCACTTCCAACCTTCTAATCGTATATTTTCTCTCTTTCTCTGCTACCAGCACAGCCTGGCCTCTCTGGCTTTATCTCCGAAACGTCTGACGCGCTCCATCCCTCTGACGTCCTCGTTCCTGATCCTGTCCATCCTCATCACTCTCAATCAAATCACCAAGCTAATGCCGCACTGGGCCACTGTACAGATGTGTAGCAGCACGATCGCCTCCTTCCAAGTGAACCTGCCATTCCTGCCAGCGTAAAGGCCTACTATTAGCTCATAACAACAAATGGCAGTCATTTGCTTTCGCCGACCTCACATGACTCGAAACAACAGACTCGTTCGAACATTACGCTTCGCACCCTTTGACGCAAGTGTGAGCGAGAGCTACGAGCTAATTACACAGCAAAGCGAGGGGCGTTGGGGGCGCGATGTTTACACTACCCACATTTCTCCATTGTTGTTACCCTCCATTTCAGTCACACCTGAACTCATGGGGCGACACCGGAGTGTGAGCGCATCATCCGCTCTCGTGTTCTATATGCGAACAGCTCTAACGAGGGGGTGAGAGTTCTGTTTGGTACAGAAGTGTATTGCTGCTATACTAAATTTAAAAAAAAGGCTGAATACTTAATCGTGTAAAAGGTTCACATTTTTAGGCATAGTTTCATCTAATTACGTGAGAAATTTTACATTTTGACTAGATTTTTTTTAATTTTTTTTACGTTATTTCGTGATAAAGAAACTAAATAAATGAGGCCCTGTTTTCACTTGGTCACTTGTAACTGTTTTGGGTGATTGGATCACGAGAACGGATCTCGAAGCATCTGTTCGCACGTAGCATTAACATGCGTCTCTTGCGTGCCATTTGTGATCGCATTACACCCCCCCCCCCCTCCTGCCGAACCTATGCAAATGCAACATGCGTCATTTCTGTTTTTAACGACTGGGGGCAGTAAAGCGCAAAACCACGGCGAGTTTTACATGACAGCGAATAAGAATCAACTTCCTGTTTGCGGACTATATCAAGTCACTGGTTTTAATTCTACTGCAGCTCGTATGGATCCGAACGAGGAGTAACGACTGGTGGGACAGAGTGGTGACCATTTTATTTTCGGATCAACAGTGGCTGGCAAATTTTCGGATGCAACGGCGCACATTTAATCTCATATGTGGGAAACTGCGACGCTGCTCTGCTGACAAAATACGCTAATCCGGAATGAAATTTATTAGCATGCTAATAAACGAGTCTAACAAAAATGATTTGTTTTCGCTTCTTGTTTGTAACTTTATAATGACGACGCCGGAAGTTGGGGCGCCGACCGAGTACGTACACGGGAGAGGTGAGTGGAGTAGGCGGTCCTTAATGTGGACTGAGCTCGCATTCTGTTCGCATGTCCGTGACGAATGCGTTTTTATGCGATGATCACCTCCCGAGGTGGTTTTGGTGATCGGATGTCAAAACGGATTTGATCTGTTTGCACTTGGTCATTTCATGCGTTTTTCGTAATCTGATCAGCAAAAAACGCATGAAATGACCAAGTGCAAACAGGGCCTGAGTCGATTAAACTGCGCTTGAAGCTTGATTTAAGATGTGGTGAGACCCTGACCTCGGAAAGAAAGAATTCAACGCTATTGAGGTAGCGTCGTTCTGGCTTTTTTCGTTACCATGAAGTAACCTGAAAATGATCTCGTACAAATTTTGCAGGTAAACACGTGATACTGAGCCTCCCACAATCACAAAATAACGTGAGAGGTTCATGTAATACCGTGAAAATCATCTTGTAAAAACGTGAAACTTTTCCCATAATTACTTGATACTCAGCAGTCTTTTTGTTTTTTTGGTTTTTAGTATGACAGCAACACGATTCCGTAGTTTGCCGCTCATGGCCGTGAGCTGCGATGTGCGCGTGCCTTTTTCTGCTGCGTGCAGCAGCAGCAGCAGCTTTCCTGGCTGCACATGTCAGCGGGACTTGACATAACTTTACTCTTCTTCCTGCCTTTCATTCTTCCACCCTTCGCCCGTCTCCTCCTTGCCACCCCGAGGCAGAGCGCGGCAGCGAGGATTCCCGGTAAAAAACAATGATCAAAAGTAGCACTCGGGCGCCTACAGGTTTCCCTGACATGAGAGTCGATTGTTTGGCGAGTGGAGCCATCGCGGCGGAGTTTGGAGGAGGGCGGAAATGCAAAAAAAAAAAAAAAGGAGAAATGGGATACCTCAAGATTGGGTGGTGGTGGGGGGGGGTGTGTGTGTGTGTGGGGGGGGGGATGTTGAGGGGGTGCTTGGGATGGGTGCAGGAGAGGATGAAAGGTTTGAGGCATGAAAGGGAGGCAGACATGAGGGTGAAAAGAGGCGGAAAAGAGAAGTAAAGGAGGGGGAAGAAAGCATGAGAGGAGAAAGTTGAGGCGAGCAGAGCGCGACATGAGGGGGAGAAAGAGACAGGCGGGGGAGAGGGGCGATGGGGGGGGCGATCTTCTCGAGTTGAAAAGCCGTCATAGGTGAATAATTGAAGACAGGCTCGGCTGCCTACACACACGCTCGCGCGCGCGCACACACACACGAGTGCACGGCGAAGTCAAAGGCAGAGGTGGAGACGATGTGTACGTGCAAGGCTGAGCAAGACCCGAGCTGGGAAAAAAATAAAAAAATAAAAAATAAAATCTCGGCGTAATGAGGAAATTCTTGACTCAGTGTGATGATATTTTCCCAAATTGGAGGGGAAGGAAAAAAATGTCATCCCTCGGCACTCGTTCACACCGCGCTGCCTCTGTTTCGCTCCGCGCCGGAGTGGATGCGATGGCAGCGCCGCGTTAACTCAATAACAAGCCGATAACTCCTGGCCTCTGTGATGTGACGCGTGTGTGCGACTGAGTGAGTGTGTGTGTGTGTGTGTGAGACAGTGCCAGGGGTCTTTGAGTGCAGCTCCCTCTTCCCATATTGAATCCCGGGTTTTGTCTCCACCTCATATAAATGATTTTACACCCTCTCAGGGGCAATGTTAGCTAAATGATTTACTTCCTTGCCATTGTTTAGATCCTCCCGTCCCTCCCCGTGTTTGTGCGCTTGTGTGTGCGCGTCTTAATATTTACTGCCTGTGTGCGTGCGCGTACGTCGCCTCGCGCTCCCGCGTGACATGATTTCTCGCTATGTATAATGCAAATCCAAAAATTCAACCTTCCACGTTCCGTCCGTATAGCCGGCTGACGCGCTAACACGCAGGCGCCGCCGCCAGAATGCTTTATTTGGCGACATATAAGACCAATTTCAGCCAGATTTATGACTTCTGGAGTCGGGGGTTGTTTCACCGAAATCCCAAATGGCAGGACACAATTCACGACTGCCTTGTGTGAGCGCGCGTGTGCGTGTGTGACGGCAGCGGCGGTGCTGCACCGCGCGCCCAAGGGAGCTGTAAGGAGAAACCCTCTGTTTTTCAGCAGCCCCGTCGCTTATTTATTCCTTTCCACATTCACCGGCTCAAAAAAAGAAAGAAATAAAAAAAAAAGAAAGGCCCACGGCAACTTTTATGACACCCCGCCTCAATTACACCATCGCCATAAAGCGGCACACACTTAATCACGGGCCTTCGCGAACATGATGAAGTAGTTCACCATGATAGAAAAACGCACTCGTCCCAACAATGGGAATGTTCCAGGTCGGATGGATATTGGATTTGTATCGATTAAAAAAAAAAAAAAAGAAAGAAAAAGACACAGGTCCGACCCGGTGCCAAAAGTAGGATAGACCCATTCATTGTATACAAATGTTCCAAGCCTAGCGAGGATGCGCGTGCAGCATGGGTGAGAAACTGTTGTTGGTGAAAAGCAAAGAGCGCAGATGGCCATGGATATTTCAGAATATCCAATTTCGTTGTCCATTTAGGATCGCGAGATAAGAAAATCAGCACTAGCTGTTGTGAACAAGAGCGCTAGCCGGCGGCTAATAGCAAGCTAGCTACCTACATCCACGACAAAATAACTTAAGGCAGCTTAGGTTTCATGTGTTTCATATGCATCCCAGGCTTTACAGCATGATCTAACAGAACTTGCCTCAAGTGAAGTGAGCGCTGCAAACACAAGCCTCTTTGACTGCACTAGCGTCATTCCAGTCATTCTTTTGGTCGTTTTTGTGCCTGCCGCCACAGACAGTGTGTATTTGAGATCATGCAGGTACTCTGAAAAACTTGTAGCCACTGCTGGTTGTATTTTCTCAGTCAACAACACTACAATTAGGCATCTTAGCTCAGTGTTGAACTCCGTTAGTGTGCTGCCTATGCAACCGCACATTCCGGTTGGATGGAATGACAATGGCTTTGCTCTGTCAGAATCCAGGAAAGTCGTAACTTTTTTTTTTTTTTGAGGAAACTTAACAGAATACCACAAAAAACAGCACAATAACGATGAGTTAAATTAGAGAAAGAACAGCACCTTTAAGCATTTGGCTTAAGTGACGTTCTCTCATAGATTTTGTGTGAGTTTGCTGGTTTTCTGGCCCCATGCTGCTCGCACATATTCTTTTCTGTGACGTTGCACTGGTAGGGTTCAATTATAACAGAGGGGAGGGACGGACTGTACATCCCATAACTTATCCAACTCCTGGAGAGGCGACGCGTGCGCTCCCCAGGGATGAGGCGGCAGGAGGATGTCGGTCGGTCGCGCCGATGCTCTCCCACTGGGGGGGGGTTCGTCCGTTTTAAAGAAACGGTGACAATAAGCGGCGGGAATGGAACAGAAAAAAGTAATGGAAAAATCCCCGAGGTGGCGAGATTCTCCAGACAAAGAGAGCGAGGGTCTATTGCAGTGGGCGTCGAGGGATTCACTCTGGCTGCGTGCTAGATGGATATGTCAGCGACACCACAGCGACTTGACATATCGCCTGAAGATAACAGAGCTTTTTTGTGTGTTTTTTTCATTATTTTTTTTTTAACGTGTCACCAGGCCTCGTCCGTTTTGAACCGCTGAGTTCGATCAGGTGCAATCAAGTCAAAAATAATTAACGATTGCAGGATTTTTTTTTTTTTTTTTTTGTTGTTTTTTAAGCGATCGTGATTTTTATTTTTTAATGAACGACCCTGCGGGGGTGCATGGGCCCAGATTCACCGTAAGAGCTCTTGAGGGATTTGACAAGTGAGGCTCCAGTCAGATCGATGGTAAGCAGCAAAAAGGCAACAAAGAAAGAAGATGAAGGAACAAAAAAAAAAAAAGAACAGCCATTAAGCACTGATGAAAATTTCATGTGATGCAACGCGAAAAGGCAAACAGGCAACACTTGTTTAGCTCTGAGGCCCCGAGTAACCCCGTGTGTTTTGTTCCACGCTCCACTTTGGAGGTGTGCAAGCCAGACATCTTTTGACTCTTTTTGGGGAAACCCTCAAGGGGTGAGGGTACAGCGTACGCAATCGTTTGTGCCAAAACAAACCGTTGCAGGAGCCAAATCCTTCCCTTCCCCGTTGACTTCACCCTCAGATTGGGGGGGGTTGTCTTGGGAATTATATAAAGTGAGAAAGTTAGTGTTTCATATCACAAAAGCATGCAGTTTCTGTGGTTCGGTACGATTCAGAATGTTGGCTTTTCTGCCAGATGATCATCACTAGCAATGAGCAGTGTCCAGTCACCACTCTTTATTATTTATTGACGCCGTGTCTCAAGAAGGCAGGGATATTGTGACACGGCGAGGGGAGGGAGGAAGAAGACATCCTCTCAGCAGGGATGTACGATAAGTGCTGGAAGCAATACCGTCCCTCTGCCCGCACGACAATTTTTCCCAGTGGCCACCTATGGTATTGCAGAAGAAATTCCATGGGGCCCAAGCAAATCATCAAGTGCCGTAGAATCCATCATTGTCAAAAAAAACCCAGAGTTGCCAGTTGGGGGCATGGATGTATTATCAGGACTGTATACTGAACTTCCAATGTGGCAGTGTGGCAGTTTTTCACAGTGGCCACTCGAGGTACTGCGGCCAACAACCAAAGCATTTTTCCCATAGAGCGCCATACAAAGAAATGCCTGTAAAACTGTTGACAGGATGCCTCTGACCTGAAACAGAGTTCAGAACAAAACTTTCTATTGTATGTTTTTAAGCCATGGACTTGCCATCTTTCTAAAAATGTTCTAAAGGCCAGGATCTACATACATTCTATCCCCAGAAAAGGGTTATTCTCAGGGGGATGTCTCAGCTCGTTCTCATTGGCTGATGGTTTCTGGTGCCTCATGTGTGAAAGGTGTGATGGGAAGCGACACTTCCACGCATGCTCTATGGGCCACACAACGCAGAAGTGAATTTAAAAACACAATTATTTTGCGTGCATCAGGCGAACAACTCAAACAAACGACTGAATGGGCCGCCATCTTTGAAGCGTTATCTGATTCTCATCAATATATCTGTCGTAATAAAAAAAGTTCTGACGAGATATCTATGCCGTACACACACACACACACACTAGTGAGGTCACCTTCTGCTTATGATGTCATAACATCACCAGTTGTTTATCTGAGACCAGGAAGTTGAATTTGTACATAAAGTTTTCACTCTATAGTTGTACATGATAGATTTTTAGATTGCAGTCTTTTTTATATATATATCTTTTGTTCATATGACATTTGAAAAACACTGAATGCGAATGTGTGTGTGTGTGTGTGTGTGTGTGTGTGTGTGTGTGTGTGTGTGTGTGTGTGTGTGTGTGAGTGGTGTGGGGTTGTGGTGTACCTACTTCCCATGCAACATGATTGCAAAAACTCAACAGAGTTTGAGGGAAAATAAAAAAGTATTTTGCACAGGAAGTTCTTCTCCAGTGTGTCTTTATTCTCCAAAACATTGTCAAGAGTCCAATACTTGAGCTTGAGCTGGGTCATCCGACCCACTTGATTAAAAAAAAAAAAACTTTAAAGAAGAGACGCTTTTTATGTAAACACTCATTATGTATACAGTTCACATATAGTATAGTATGTTATTTTGACAACCATCGGCTGTGCCAAGCACTTCCTGTGAAATTGCTGCGGGAAGGTATTTACCCACTCAGGCCATCTTCCTTTTCACATTTCCTCGGGAGGAAGGGAGGGAGGGAGGAGGGCACATTGAAAATGTTTTCTTTTCTTCACTCTTTGCTGCCAATGAAATGACTTCCTATTTACGTAACAACATATTTTGCGAAAAATCAAAAAAGCGAGCCGTCGTACAGCGGCACTTTTCTCCCCGGGCACCGGCATTAGGAGCAGCGGAACTGCATCATTTCTGATTTATTTATTTTTTTAAACAAGAGATTCATCAAGGCTGGAATAGAACAAGAAGAAAAAGTTTCCTTTTTAATGAAACTGAAATGATTTAAATGTGAGAGCGACGTTGTTTAGCAATGAGAAGAAAAATGGAAAATAAAAGTCAAAATACAGATTTGAGTTTGCCCTGAGACGGTGATTTGATTGAATGTGTGTGTGTGTGTGTGTGTGTGTGTGTGTGTGTGTGTGTGTGTACAGGGGGTGTGAGTGGAGGAATGGGAACTATGGAAAGAAATATATATAAAAAAAAAGAAGAGCGTGTCCAGGGGCGAGGAAGAGGAGCCGGAGTAGAAGTGCAGGTGGTGGTGGGTAAGTGGGCGAGAGAGCTGAAAAGAGGGCTTGGGGGGAAAGAGAGGGAGAGAGAGAGAGAGAGAGAGAAGGAGGGAGGGAGGGGGAGAGTGGAGTATTGCATTCCTGTTGCATCAGTTGAGAGTAACAAGATTTGGAGATGCAGGCTCAGACATACTAATACGTTTTACACTGACACACACACACACACACACGCACGCACGCACGCACGCACGCACACAAAAGACAAGTCTGCTCGGCAACACAACCTGCTCACGTTTAGCCCCGTGTTGATGCCTCTGCCACTGCGCCGGGTGCGAGGAAAAGATTTAAAAAAGGTGAAGAAGCCAGTGACCACACACACACACACACACACACACACACACACACACTGCAGGAAAAGAAACACCAAATGGCCCCGCGCCGTGACCTTGAGCCGCTTGTAAATAGAGGCATCGGCGGAGGAAATAAAGACAAGCGCACAAATCTAATTTACACTTCTTCTTCTTCTTCTTTTTTTCTTCTTCTTCTCATTTTTTTTGTGTGGAGCCGTGACAGCACCGCCTTTTGTGGCGCCGTTGGAGCCTCGCGACGACGTGGGAGAATATTTTGTATTTCTCAAAGGGGGCTTGAAGGAATAAGCCCCCATTTTTTCTTGTTTTATTTTGTTGTTGTTTTAATCTAGCCATTAAAAAAAGAGAAATCTGGGGGGATGGACGGACGGAAGGAACGGACGGATGGGTTTGTCTTTTGAATGGAATCACACAATTGCTTTAATCCCCATCCGCTTCCCACACAAGCAAGAGACGAGCGAGCGACCGCGCCGTATCTGGTCAGTCGGTTTGTTTTTGTTTTTCTCGAATCCCGGCTCCTCCCGAGTGTTGGGGATGTTTGTTTTTGTTCTTCTTTCTTTTTTGTCGGCCCGGGATAACCGCCGTGATCCCGGGCCGACGCTCACGGCGGTTGGTTGGCGGGCGGGGGGCGTGGGGGCTCAAACTGGCGATCCCCAAAAGCGGGCGAGTGTTGCCGTTACGTTGCAACATCCTGCTGGGTATTTTTAGCTCTTTTTCTCCACGTGTGAAGAAGAAAGGAGGTGTGTTTTTCTTTCTCTTCTCCTGGCAAAAAACAAACAAACAAACAAACATGTGAAATGTAAATGTGCCAACACGGCCTCGGGGGTTTGGGTTGGGGGGGGGTGTAAAAAAAACAAAACAAAAGGTTGGGATTGTCGCCACCTCTTCACAGGCGTAATGAATGAAGAGATCTCTGATTCGCCGCCGCCTCGCAGTGCTATTCAAGCGCCTCTAACAGACCAAATAAGTTGGCAGATCCAAGTGAATCAATTGAACGATCCTGATTTCTTCTCCTTTTTTTTTTCCCCTTCTCCCCTCCGCAAGCCATAAAACCACAGACGGTCTGTTGTCTCCCCTTTCATCCGCCGCTCCACCACCAAACTGTTCAATTCCAATTCAGCTCGGATTTATATCCCCCCGATGTGCGTTTCCCTCGAAGGACTCAACCTCTTTCTTTTATTCTCTGTCTTCTTCTTCTTTTTCTTCTCCTTTTTTTTTTGAGCTCGTGAGTTCTTTCAGGTCGAAATGGTACCTTATGTGTAAAGAAGAGAGGCAGTGAATCAATAATCAAAGCTCGCCGTCTTTATGCCCAAAGGCGAGTGGTTTCTCCCTTCTCAGCCGGCGCCGAGGATCATTCACAGTGTATAAAAAGCATCGCTAATGCCTCGCCGTGCGAGCAGTAAGAGGAGCCCCAACACATTCCTTTTCTTCTCGCCCAGCTTTTTTTGTTCCCTTGTTTTTTGTTTTTTTTTTTATTTCTTTTTCTCCAAGTTGATCCTTGTTGTTTCGAGCGTCTCGTGATTTGGAACCTGGCCGCCGCCGCCGCCGTGAAAGCGGCGCTCTTCGCCGGGGTTGATGGAGCGCAGTGGGTTTTGTTAATTTGCCTCACAGATAAAGGAGGCGAGGGATTGGCCGCAGGTGAAACAGGTAGCGCCTCAGATCTCTTTGAAAAGCGTAATGCGATGGAGTGAGGGGAGCGCTGCGCGAGGGCGTTTTTGGAAGCGCAAAAAGGCGAGCGCCGTGTAAACACGCCGGGCGGAGCAGCGGCTCCCGAACGCATCACTAACTAAAGAGTGATTAGCGCTAATGGCGCTCATTGATTGTCGGTGGCTGACGTAATGGCACGGGGTAATCTGGTTAGCATCACGGCGCTGAGGGAGCGAAGGCCCGTAAATTGAACTCGGCTCAACCTAAAGTGGTTTAAGGGCCCCCCCTCGGTTGTTTGTATGGCGCGTAATGCTTTTATGGAATTTAAGTGGAAATCAATCGGCCATACGCCACAGCCATGAATAATGGCCGTCAAGGCCGCGGTGAGCCAGCTTTGCATGGCCTCACCTTCGCAACACCTGTTAAAAAAACAAACACAAACGACAAACTGTTGGAATGTGAGGAGCAAAGGGACCCACATGATTGTTTGCGTTAGCATTTCTGGCTAACAGCTATGACTTTAAAAGTTTGCCGGAAAGGAGGTCAGGAACATAATATTACCAAAATAAGGTCACGTCCACCTAATTGTGTTTCTATTGACGTCTAGACGAGGCTAAGTGGTTCGTTCCTGCTTTTATTTATTTATTTATTTTTTGTAATGACTTCTGCCATTTGTGGCGTGCTGTTACTCAAAACGTTGTCATTGCATTTCATTACCAACCGCAGAGACAGAACACATCAGATTGTGCCTTAATTCGGCCTGAGGAAAACAGATATTTCAACCGTTGCCCACAAAGTTGGAATCATTTTGTTTTGTGTGTGTGTGTGATTTGGTTTGTCTTATATTTTATGCGTCATTTTGTTTTATTTTTTGCCAGGGACTTTCAAGCCATGAATGTGTGTGTTTTGTCATTTCACCATATGATACGTTACAAAAATGCTACACTCAGCTGGCAATGTGCGGATTCGCTGATTGCTGAGCGGCTGCAATCAAGTTTATTGAGAAATAAGCTGAATATTGGCGATTGACCAATCAGAATCGAGTATTCAAGAGAGCTGTATTCTAAATAAATGTATATCACCTTATAGAGCTGCTTTCACTGCCAGGAGAAAAACCAATTGTGTGACATTTGTGGGGTGATGGTAGTCTAACTTACACCAACATGACACACTACTTCTGACGCGTTTTTGCTAACGTGACATACAACAGAGACACATGATGAGCTCTGGCTACGTCAGCAGGAACTATCTCCCTGGGACATGACGCAGCACACAATCACAATAGAAACGCAGAAGCGTTGAGGAGGACAGTGGTACAACACATTTTGCGTTTAGGAGCAGCTATTTGAAGTGAACTGGTCACGTGACCCCGCACATCACGTCCGGTGACGACGTTCCCTTTACGCCCTTGCGACAGACCTCAATTTCGATGTGTCTGAAAAACAGCCTCATGGTAGCGCAGAAACCTTTCAGCCATATTTGGTAGTTTTTTTGAAGTGTAAGTGTTTCCATGACCAGTTTTTCTTATTGCCATATTATGGTTTTGCGAAATTCTAGGGGTAATGGAAATGTAGGCTTATGTCATTTAGCATCACGCATAAGATGCCAAAAGTTGATTGGATCGCTCCAAAGTCTTGGACCACCAGTTCCTGGAAATGACTCATGACTCTGCTCCTGTGATAAAGGGGCTTTGCAGTTAGCCAAAATTAGCCCTTGATTAGCGTTAATGATGCCCGTTTGGTTGTTGCAGCAGAGCTGTAAAGGCCATCATTTCAAACATTTCGCTGGCCTTTTGAAGCAGCCCTAGTCTTTTTAGTCCGACCTAACGGGCCTCGACAAACTGTTTCCATGAATACGGCCGCGTTAGCGCCGGGCAAACTTCCCTCCCCTGCTCCCGACAGGCTCGCTTACCTTTTCCCGTGATCTGAAAGCGCAACAGCTCACAGGCGGGTTGAGTGAGCTGTGACCTTTCGGAACTTCGGGGTCAGGGGTCAGTCATAATCTGCCTATCACCATTCCCGTCATAACCCGTCTGACATTTCACCGGCTCTGACTCCAAATGTCAAGCCATAATCGGTGAGGGTCGAGCGCCGCCAGGCCCACAGCTCCGCTCTCCTCCCGCCGACACATTTTCCCGCTTGCTCCGCCGCTTTCCCTCCATTCTCAACGTTCTTTTTCTATTTTTTTTCTTCTCTTTTCCGGAGGATTTGGTCTCATGAACAGGCTTGTTGTGTGCGCGCAATATCAAATCGGCGCCGAGATGAAATTGGAAACTGTCCACTGGGCTCAAACGAGTTATCTTTCATTTTCCTCAGCGGCTGAGTGAGTTTTCTGAGTGGGAGGTCAGCGGCGGCCTCGCGTCTCTGTTTGTCGGAGAGAGACTGGAACCTAAATGAGTATTGTTGCCGGTGTCCACTTCCATTCTGGGCCGAGGGAGAGACGCAGGGAGATCATTGGACGCCCGTGTTCCTCTCCGTAATGGGGAAATGGATTGTGCGAGGAGGGAGTGTCGAGCCTCATTTACGCTTTGATTCCTCAATCTCTTTATTTATTTTTTCTCGCACTTTGTCGGGCGACGGCCTGCCAAATTCGTGCGCCTGCGCCTGCGCCTGCACCTGCACCTGCGTGCTCGTCCTGGTCCGTTTGATCCCTCGAGCCACTGCAAACTGGTAATGCATGCTCATTAAACTTTGATAGGGGCATATGGATATAACGGCGCCAGGATGCTTTCGCATTGCAATTCAGATTCACATTCGGCCAATTTTGTAGTGATTTCTAACGGAGAGGTTTTTTGATCCTTTGACTTTGATTTTCCTGATGTGTTGTACGATTATTTATTCTTTAAACTGAGTATAATTCAGCTTCTTCATGTAATTAAATAACATTTTTGCACACAAATGTATCAGGTGATGTTTCGAAGCTGCCTAGCTAATAATTATGCTCTAATTTAAAGGAGGCTGTTATCTTGGATTTGATTAAAATAACAATATCGTTAAATCCTATTTCATAAATTGAATTGTTCGAAATGTCGAGCCTGTCATCACACAAGTCAGTGCAAACCTTTTCCACATCTTTCATCAAAATCCAAAAAGTTAGTAATCTTCTTCAAAATGGGAAAAATGCGAAAATAAGATTTAATACTTCTGTGAAGGTTCTCAGTCACCCAGGTCATAAAAGTCTTGAAGGTTCAGTGTCCTTTTCTCAAACTTGGATACATTTTCATTAAAATAAACATGGTGCACATGGCTTTCAAAACTATATACATATATATATATATATATATATTTCTTGGATCAGACACAACTCTCAAACCTTCCAAGCAGTGGAATCGCTCAAGGACGATTTTTTTTTTTTAGACCGCTCAAAGTTGATGAATTGAACCCGAATGAAGCAAATCAACTTGGATTAATGATCCCAAATGTGCCACTCACCGAGAAAACAAGTTCCATACTGAAAGCGTGTGCGTAGGTGTTGCGAGCTAATCCCATTAAAAAAAAAAAAAAAAAAAAAAAAAAAACCCAGCTCGTTGGGACTCATGTATCCCAATAACCTCGAGGAGTTGAGCGGAAAGCTGGCGTACTCTGTATGCGTCTTTGGTAAACTAAACTTTCTGAATTAACAGAAGAAAAAAAAAACGTTTGCATCCATTCAGTCATCAGCACATATGGATGGAAATCAACAAGCAGTTTCGAAGAATTAATTAACGCCCCCGAAGGTGGCCTATCTTCGTTAAACATGCTACTGATATTAACATCGCACTGCTGTTCCTGATTGGTTCTCACTTTGATGTATTGTTAGAATTTAGGTCATGAGCTTTTATGACAGGCACGTTAAAGGATGGCAAAAAAAAAACAACAACAAACAAACAAACAAACAAACAAACAACCAAACTGTTCCCTGCAAATAAAAAAAGCTAAGTAAACCCACTTTTTTCTGGGTTTATCCTCCCCTACGTTGGCCTGTTCCAGTTCTTTCATCAATCAGCCAACACCCACTTCTTGTCATGTACACGTCATGGCTGTTAGCGCCGTTTCTGACGTATATCCAGATACCTGGGGTGCTCAAAGAAATGTCAGATCTCGCTTCGGCAGCCACGTGGGAGTGCGAGACGCGTGATGATGAGGGGCCACGAGGCCCCGTCTTCTCCGCCCGGGGCGAAGGCGTCATCTTCGAGCTCTCCAGCAAAAAAGAAGACGGAGGGGGGGGGGGAGGAAAAAAAAAAAAAAAAAAAAGCGGGAGCCAGGCATCTTGGCTGGAGCCGCCGCCTGGAACCAACGCACCCCCGTCCCTGTCATTTAGCCGCTCTTACGTATAGATGCCAAACACATCAAGGCCCTCCTGCCACCACTGCCGCGCTGCCGACTCTACCTCGCCTCTGCTATGGGAAAAGGTGCCGCGCGAGCGCTCAATCGTTTTGACATATATAGGTCCTGCCTGCGTGTGCGTCTGTGTGTGTGTGTGTGTGTGGGCAATGGCGTGTGAATGTATATATCCATAGAAAAGGAGTTGGCACTGAGTTAAATGCATGTGTGTCAGTCACGTCGACGCGCGATTGCGATCGCTTCTCCTCAATTGCGCTCAACGGGAGAGGAGAGGAGAGAGGTGGGGTGGGGGGGTGGGGGGGGTGGAGGCAGTGATGGAAGAGGAAGAATCAAGAAAATCGCGCCAAAGTGGAGGTCTTAATTATAGAAACTGAATACGTCTCCCGGCTTCAAAGGCAAATTGCGTGTCTCTCCATTCATTCCTTTTTCTTTCTTCCCCCCCCCCCCCCCCCGAAGATTGTCCGAGATTGCCGTCGCGTACGTGTCGGGCGCGATTTCAAGCCGCGCGCCCCCTTGCTAATGCTCTCTTTTGTACGCCGTTTAGCGCAGATATCGGCCTGTATGGCCTACATGTATTTCTCTAATCCATAATGTGACATTATTGCATCATCTGTCCACCAAACATTTCTCCAGCCCTAAGGCACTCGTAACTGTAGCGACAGACGGCGATTGCGTGTCTTTTGTTGTGTGTGTGTGTGTGTGTGTGTGCACGTGTGCGCCCGTGCATGCCTGCTTGTTTTTATGCATGTTTTTGCACATATGTGCGCCGAGGCCCTTGTGTACAAGCTGGAAGCGCGGCACAGGTTGTGTTTGAATTGATGGCCAATCGCTCGCGAGTTTTGCGCGTCCATATGTTTCAACCCGCAGCTACATCCACCATCTGTCCCAGCGCGATGCTAATTTAGCTCTTCTCTCATGATCGACTGTCTGCGCATTCCCCGCTGTCTGCCATTGGACGCTTTTGTGGCGCCGTTGCACGTTGGTTGCCCGAGCCACTTCCTGCCTCCTGCAAGCAGAGCTGGTGGGTAGGTGTAGGAGCCCTGAGGGTGTGTGTGTCTATGTCTGCGTGTGTGCGTGCGCGTGTGTGTGTGTGTGCGTTACGGAAGGTTAGGCACAGGCTAAGGGTTCAGCAGCTCCCCGGGTCGTCTCAAGCGTAGCCACGGGGAAGCGTGTCAGGATATTCTCTGGATAATCACTCAAAGCCGGGGTGTTTTACCAATTGCTCCGAGCAGGAAAGCGCTCGCGAACCCCGCCAGGGGCGGCACACTCGCGGGGTCAAGAGGGCGAAGGGGGTGAGGTGACGCCTGCGTGGGCGTAGCGGTTAGCGGGCTATTTCGCGCGGGATCGGGAAGCGCACCATCGCCAAGCGCCAGGCAATAGATGCGGCGTCGCCCGAGCTCCGAGCTCCGCTGATCTGTCACATTAGTCAGAACACTGACGGATGAAAAGGCTGACATTGATCCGCACGATTTTCTCGCGGAGAAAAATAGCGCAGCTAACATTGTTAGCGCGCATTTGTTTTGACACGCAAGGCCCTCTCCAAACAACATTTCAGACAAAGTGAACCCTCACTCTCAGGACATGGGCTGTTTTTTGCGGCGTGCCAGAATGTGTTGTCAGGCAGAAAAACGATTGTTGGACTTTTTTATGCAAAAACAAGGAAATATCAGCGAGAAGTCAAAAAATAACTGCCAAGTGTTTATCATTTTGACTGTGCTGTACTGAACTAGACTAAATGTCAGCCACCTGTTGATGTTGTTGTTACTGAACACTTTTTATTGTTTGCCTTGTCTGTCGCGACAAAAAAGTGCCAGCACGGCCTGAATTCTTATCTGTAACTTGAAGGGGATTTATAGTGTCAAAGCTTTGAACCTGTCATCAGGTTGCATCAGTGTTATTGGGACGAGAGCCTCGTCCCCGTCATTGTTTGAACAGTTTCTGTCAAATTGCATCATCATGAACACCACAATCCAGGGTGAGCCAGTACTGCATTGCATGACTTTATTACGTATGGCACTCGCGAGATGCACCTGATAAAAGGTGGCCAGTGTGGGGACAAGGAATAAATTGTGATGCTTGTCCATAGAGACTTGCAGATGTAGCACGTCTTTGCCACAGCTTGAACAAGAAATTCATTTTCTGTCACATTTACCTCACTTGTGTTGTGTTTCACTGTGTTTACTGAAAGAGCGTAAGTTTGCGAAACTATTGCTGCTGTAGAGCATTAAAAGCTATCGAGATTCCAGTTTCTGTAGAGGTGCCGAAAACCCACGTTATCTCATTTGGCCAGCGGGGACCACCAAAAGCGGTTGCAGAAAGATTTTACAAAACGTATGGCTTTCAATACGGAAAGGAGGTGGAAATTGATACTGTCACAAACTGGTTTAATTTTTTCTGTTAAAAACTGGGGCTCAGTTTCTATTCAAAATGAAATCACTGAATAGGATCCAACGTCCATTTTGTCTGATTTGGTCTAATTTTGAGTGAAAATTGCGATAAAGTCGTGGGTGTAGCGACAGTTTAGTAACCAAGTGCAGTTGTCGTGGAAAAGTCCAACTGAGTCCAACTATGGACTTTTCCACTTTCAGAATGAACCAGAAACTCAAGATGGCGCTGACCATGAAGGCCATCTGGAGGCTTCTGAACAGGTATTCGCAGTCCAGTGGCTTTAGAGTTTCATGGGTGTAACCACCGGCCTTCCAGTTCTAAATGTTTAGAAACTACTAAAAGGACTGAACACCCTGGCAAGAGGATTTCTCTTGATACTGCGCAAGGGCTGCACATTCAGAGAACCAAAGGCAACCGAGTCCGCCCTTATTTTGAAGTATCTCGTCCTGATCTGCATGTACTGTACATCTGCCAAAACGCTACACATAAGACTTTCAGATAAGCCTGAGTACATCAGCACTGGGCACTTTTGAAAACTGGCTATGAACTGCTAGAAGGATTTTTTTTTTTTTTTTTTTTTTTTTTGTCAAATTACTTTTGTAAAAAAAAAAAAAAATCAATATTAGCATTATTAAATCCCAAAATGGAGCAGTCTTCCAAACTCAGGACTGTTCGGAATATTTCTTTGTGTGGGGTTGGCTGTCAAAGATGTGCCAAAAAATAGTTGGACTCGGGCAGCGAAGCCATGGGCAGACACAAGTTCAGACTCATGAATTTATTCATGGAGGAAAACGAGTTATGAGGGAGGCAAGGGTCAAAACTGGAAATCAATCAATGTCAAGAGAAAACAAACTGGATTCAGTGAACATGGGAGGAAAAAAACAGCAACATATCAAGAAACTGGGCTGGAAGAACATAGCAACATGTGTGTGTGTGTGTGTGTGTCTGATGTAACATGACAAGCTGACAGAAAGAGAAAGGAGCACAGCAACTGAGTTAATACACACGGTGAACAAACGGCAAAGAAAATAGAAGAAACTCACCCTGGAAAGTGGAAACAGTTTCTTAAAGGTGCTGCAGTCAACAACGCAGGTTTGTTTTTCATCTCTCTGCAAAGGCTTCCAAGTTTCAGATATTTCTTTTTCATCATAAAATAACAACAAGATCTGATTATAGACTGAAAAAACAACAGAAAACCACATTATTTAGCCCTCTGTTTACAGACTCCTTCAAAGGCTCCCACAAACCTTCCACATTTCTTGAAGGAGACAAAAACAAGGTGGTTGCATTGCAAGAGGACATAACAAACACCTTGGCTGGATGCCTTGTCATATACCTGGGTAGGTTAGTGAAGCGTTAGTGCCCTTTGTGACATCACAAGGGGGTCCATACCTTCCGATAGGCGGCAACTATTTACTTTTCCGTCAAGAGGCCTATTTTCGCCAGGAAACATTTTTCAATGTTTGACCTAAAAGGAAAAAAGAACCTTGTGAGGAAACCTTTTTGCCGCAGTCTCGTCATTGCGCCTGTGGATCATCGCGCCATCCAGGACTTTTATTTTCTGAACTTTGTGACTTGACTCAGCCGACGCGGCCTCAAGATGCCGATTATTGACGCGGCTCGCGCCGCTGTGCGTGCGCTGCGCCGTCCCGCCTGTCACGCAAAACCGCAGCTGCATGGGACGGATGAGCGACGGCGGAGACGGAGGCGCTCCTCTGGGAGGGGGGGGAGGGGGAGGGGGGGGCGCGCTCACCGCGGGGACCCAGCCGAGCCGAGAGTGGCGGCGAAGGTTGGCGGCTCATGCGACGTCGTCGGAGGGGAAGAGAGAGAGAGATGAAGACGGGGGGGCGGTGTGATGCGTGTCCCGTCCGTCTGATCAACGGGAACGTGGCTCATCATTACAAGGCGGCGCTCTGAAGGCCGTCTGCTGGGCTAGCGCACGCTGCTAATGCCGCTCCTGCAGCGTTGGGACGCAGCGGCCTGGCGCGAGCCGGCGAAAAAAAAAAAGCCCAGAAGACGCAAAATCAAAACCCGTGACACACAGTCAGTTAAAGCTGGCTGGCTGCGGCCACAATAAAGACATGTGCCTTCCCGGGCAAATGTAAATATGTTCCTGTGCGCGTTCTCACGCGTCGTTTACTCCAATCGGCCGCTGAACGTCCCGTCGATTCCGCCCACATCACACGGACTGCCCAGCATCAGACGTCTGCTTTTTCTTCTTCTTCTTCTTCTTCTTCTTCTTCTTCTTCTTCTTCTTCTTCTTCTTCTTCTTCTTCTTCCTCTCTTTCTCGCTCCTAATGTGTACACTTTTTTTATTTTCTTTTTTGGCCTCCGCCGCGGTTTGCCCTGTTTCTAGTTCCCTCCTGTTCCCTCATTAACCCGCGAGCGGCAGGAAAAAGGGAAGGTCCGCTCACGGCGTCGGACTCGGGGGTTGATTTCAAAAAGGTTGAAAAATCCCCCCTGAGCTCCGCGAGCCGCTGCCACCGCCGCCTTTGAATTGTTGCGTTTTAATGCTGTTTTTCTCCACTTTGTCACATTGCGTGTGTGTGCGTGTGTGCGTGTGTGGGGGGGGGGTGTCAGTGATGTAAACAGCGAATGTCCCCGGTGTCTGTGGGTATTACACTGAAGCTCAAGCCATGCATACAGGCCTGGGAGGGCCCTTCTGAATCAGCGGACAGCGCCGGGTGCGACCTTTTCAGCACGCATTACAGCGGGGTCACCTCACCCAGGAGAGCGACACGAGGGAGGGGGGTGGGGGGGAGGGAGGGGCGGGGGTGGGGGTCGCGTGTGACCGCACACCTTCCCGGGACTGCGGACTTTCCCTCCTTTCCCGCGACTTTCCCCCGTGCGCATCCGTCCGTCCGTGTTTGCGTCGCCCTGTTTCTGGAGGAGGAGGAGGAAAAAAAACAAAACGCATTTTCAGCGTATGCGTGCCGCCGTCAGCTCCGCTTCGCCCTGATGTGTTCGGACTCCGCCGAGCCGCCCCGGTTGGCGCGACGGGACCGGCGAGTTGCTCCAGCGGGCCCCCTCGTACATGTTGCTCTCCCCCGTCATCGGCCAATCACGGCCTCCGCTTCCGCTCTCTCGTCGGCCCGGGTGGAACACATGCACGGGCCAGCTCCCCCCCCCAACCCCTGTCACCCATCCCACCCTACTACCTCTATGTCTGTATGGAGGAGTGGGGGGTGGTGGAAGGGGGGGCGGGGGTGCGTCTTCGCACATCAAACTCGCCAATGTGTGTGTGTGTGTGTGTGTGTGTGTGTGTGTGTGTGTGTGAGTACATGCATGTCTCGCCGCATCAGACCGGTGAAGAAAAGAATAACCCAATTATAGAGACAGTCTGCCTCACAGACATCCAGTGTGTGTGTGCGCGTGTGTGTGTGTGTGTGTGTGTGCGCGTGTGTGCGCGTGTGTGTGTGCGTGCGCGCGAGCGTGTTTGTCCAAGGAAGGGGACAAACAAAGGAAGGCGCAGAAGATAAAAAAAATAAAAATAAAAAACAGGATTTATTTTTTTTTTTGAATTTTATTTCTTTATACATAGCTGAACAGAACTCACGTTGGATGAAACGCACGGCGAGCAGAAACGCGGCCGGGCGAAGGCTGAGCTGCGGCCCGACGTTCCGAGCGGTACGTTGAAATATTGGGGATTCATGTAAATGAGGAATCCTGAGGGCGGCGGCTGCTGCTGCTGCTGCTGCTGCTGCTGCTTCTGTTCACATACAAAGTGGCTTCCCTCCTGTGTGGCTTTTTTTTTGTCATTTTCTTTTTTTTTTTTTAAAGGCAAGGGAGGGGTGGTTGGGGTGGGGAGGGAGGGGTGTCGGGGGGGTGTTGGGTAGAAAAAGGGAGGGGAACGCGGCCCTGAACCTGACAATTTGGAGGATGCGGTTGCGTAGCAACAGACAGCAGCCGAGTACCTAAAAAGCAAGAAGGGGAGAGAGAGAAAAAAAAACTAATAATAAAAAAAGGATGGGTGGGGTGTGTGTGTGTGTGTGTGGGGGGGGGGGCGGGGGGGGGGGGGGTGTCTATTTGGCTTATTAAATATTCTGTCTGGCAGAGCAGCACTCAAAGCCAAATGTGTTTCCATAGAACCAGATTTGGGGAAATGCTGCTGCTTTCCGCACGCACACACACGCACACACACACACACACACACACACACACACACACACACAAGTGTGCACAAAAGGTAGAAGACGCACACAGACCGACACCTCTGTTTTTCGTCCCCACTCTGGCTTTTATTGACTTTTTTTTTTTCATTTTTTATCTACCACACACGGCGTGCACACACACACACACACACACACACACACACACACACACACACACTCACATCCTTTATTTGCACAAAAAAGTGATTGCATCTTTAGGGGGAGGGACGGAGGGATGGATGGATGGGGGGGAGAAGGAGGGAGGGAGGGGAAAGTGTCCACTCGCACATGTTATTGCATTCGGCGTGACAAACACACACACACACACACACACACACACACACACACACACTCATGCAGACACGCACATGACAAAATAGTCAAATAAGACGAGTTTGTCCACGTCCAGTCGCACATTTCATTGTCTGCAGCGGACAGCACATATTGCACTCGCATATTATCTAATAAACCCCCCACCCTACACACACACACACACACACGGGCCGCACATAATGGGAAATTAGCATTTGAAATGGCATTGGTGTGTTTGACGGGGCTGAGGTTGGGATGTGTGTGTGTGTGTGTGTGTGTGTGTGTGTGTGTGTGTGTGTGTGTGTGCTTATAACACGCGTCGGGGAGAATCAAAGTCTTTGCGTTTTGTCATATTACAGATAAACACAAAGCAATTTCCCCACCTGAATTTATTAACATTTGAAGCGCCGGCCCCCTCGATCCTGCGTCCGTCGGACGGTGGCGAGCCGGGCGAGGCTGGAGCCGCTGTCCCGCAGGTTGCAGGATTCCAATAAAAGCAATAACGCCAACATACCCCCCCCCACCCCCACCCCCCAACCAGAAGTTGTTTGTCGTCTACAAAGTCGGCGCGCTAGATTAAAATAGACAACAGGACTGACAACACGCACGCATGCACGCACAAACCCAAAGGACAAACAAGATTCCTGCGTTATTGAAACCCTGCGACGTGCCAGCCGCCGTGCATTACCCGCTTTTGAATAATACATCAAACGCACATCATATATATTTAAATATATAATAAATACATATGTTTTCTTCTTTCACTTTCCTCAATCTAGTTTGCGTCGAATCCGCGCCGGCCCTGAGAAATCAAAGCCGCTCGCCTCCTTCAAGCCTCTCCCCCTCCACTCCCTCCACTCCATCCACTCCCTCCACTCCCTCCACTCTCTCCACTCTCTCCACTCTCTCCAGCTCTCCGTTATTGAGGTTTCTTTTTCACTCCCCTTTTCTTTTCTCGCTCCCGTCTTTGCGCATGAATGGGACGGCGTTGCTCGGGGATATATCGTAAGTGAGTGCCGTTGATCTCGCCACCAGTGTTTCTCACGGAGCTGTGAATAATAGATAGGAGGGAGCTGACCAGAGATAATATGGCTCTCATTGAGGGATGCCGGAGCTCCTAGCGGCGGCGGCGGCGGCGGTGGCGGCGGCGCAGAGTGAGGGAGAAAGCTAACAAGGGGGGGATTTTTGTTGTTGTTGTTATTGTTGTTGTTGTTGTTGCGCATCCTCTTCTTCTTCTTCTTCTCCTTCTTCTTCTTCTTCTTCTTCTTCTTCTTCTTCTTCTCTGCTCTCTGTGCCCGCTCTGTCTTTTTTTATTTTTTGCAAAGCTGCAGAATGTTCCTTTTTCTGTCGGCGCTCATGCATTTATTAATAACAGAGTTCCTTTCAAAACATCTCCTCTGGATGAGATGGATAACGCATTCCTTTTATCATACGCTCACCCACCAGCACCAGCAACACTCCCTCCTCACCAACGTGCGCACGCACGCGCGCACTTCGCGCTGACAGTGATGAGCTGTGAAATCGGATGGGAGGGCTGGAGTGCAGTTTTGTAGCCTTTCAGCACATAAATTTGGGTCACGGAATAGATTATCGCCCCGCGCATGTCACTCTGACACTGATAGATACATGCAATCCCGCGCCGCTCATAAATTACACATGGCCCATGAAAATGAATGCGTCGTTTAAACTGGTAAATGATCGTTCTGTAGATTGATGCGTCCCGCACGCCCAGAGAGGGACGCCGACAAAAGTTTCCGCGACTCAACAACAGAGTTGTTGGGTGGCCTGACGCAACTGTCCATAAGCCTTGATATTGCCAGAAAAAAGAAAAAAAACAAAAACATTTAGCCCTCTGTTTGCGGCTGTCCTCCAAAAAAGCTTGAGCTTCCAGAACGCCTCTGTGGCTTTGTCGGGCTGTCCACCTGGTTCAGAGGCACAAAAGAAGACGGGCCGGGCCAGTCTGTTTGAGGTTGGTGCGCCCCTTGTGACATCACAGAGGGTCATTTTCCATAGCTGCGTTTCTTATCACACTTTCTGAAGGGTCGTAGAAGCCAAATAATTGACTTTTTCATTTGTGTGGAGTCACCTAGTGAGTATATTCCTGTTAAAAGGGGAGAAAAAAGTCGGGGCCTTTAAGTGGGAAAACTGACAGAATCTGGGGATGGAAACTACGCTTTATCCACGTTAAATGTATTCCTGAGAGCTCCTATTTACCTTATTGAGTGGCAGAGACCGGACTGCAGAGGGCACATCAAAAGGATCCTATAGAAAAGTAAAGAGCGACAGTTCCGCCGAGGCACTTCACTGTGAATTCTTCTCTCGGTTTGAAGTCAGTGACAGCTTTTAGGGATTTGCTGGAGACTCAAGTGTTCTCCCCGTCTCACACTAAGTTGAGTGTGAGTGCACGTGCGTGCGTCTGAAGGTGACGACGAAGTCACTTGAGTTGCCGTTGAGGGAAATGGTCCTGCGGTTTCTAAAGAAGTGATTCTACATTTTCCAAGAATGTTGTGTTCTTAAGAAAAAAAAATGCATTACCTGCTGAACGTCCATGGCTCGTTTTTTTTCAGCGAAAACAATCAGATGCTCCACTTTCCCACCTTTAGGAAGATATTCACGCTGACGTTCATAACCGCTCAAACATCAACTCTGAAATCCTTCTGAAGTCTGCCAAGTCTCCAATAAAAGGCATTCTCATTCATGGCCAACGTTCCCGCTTGCGCCAATAGTGAGTCTACTAGCTTATTCACTTTCAGCGGTTAACTTTCAATAGTTGCTTCCTTTTTTCTGAATGTTTTCAACGAGCTTTTTGCTACTCGGCTCCATGAAGTAAATGGAAATATTTCTGCCAGTGTGTCGGTTGACCCTGATTCAGCTGAACAGAAAATGGAACAAACCGCACTTTTTGTCCAGGGAACTAAACTGCACCAACAACAAAAGTTAGCGTTTTTCATTCGGTCTCGCATGAGCACATCCATCCTACAGCGTGTATACAGTCCTCAGGCTGGAATGTGTATATCAACACCTGAGTCCACTTGCTTCTTTTGTGTAAGTGCGTGTGTGTGTGTGTGTGTGTGTGTGTGTGTGTGTGTGTGTGTGTGTGTGTGTGTGACCCTTGGGAAACCGCTCACAGAAAAGCAGCTCCGCGGTGCTGGAAGGTTAAACCTCCAAAGACAAAACATCAAGAGGACGGCAAACAGGATTGTGTGCGAGTTGTGTGTGTGTGTGTGTGTGTGTGCACGGCACAAGAATCCAGGTCATGTTTAAAAATCATGACTGTGTGTTTCTAGAAGCAAATAAACAGTCCTTCTATATGCCCCCCTGCACTCCATCCACAATGTAAACGCTCAAATTCACGAGACAATGTTGTTTTTCCTGAGCCTTTGTCATGGATACAGCGACAGCTGAGAAAAGTTAGAAATCCCAGATGACTGGATAAAACCATTGGGATGAAGGCGGATACAAGCACACAGTGACATACACTAATGCTTCTGCCGTTCTGCTTTTGGGCCTACAGAAAGTAAAATTATCATTCCAAAGGACCAAAAAGCTGCTTTATTTTGAAAAGCCAACGATGGGTAGTGACAGCAAAACAAGGCAACAGCAGGTATGGCATTTGTTTCCACTCCCCCCTCTCCCTTTTCTTTTAACTCATCGCCAGAGGACGTATGGTTAAGAAAGAAAAAAAAAACATCCCTCCATTTCTCTAAAAAAAAACAAACGAAAACAAAGCCACAGGAACACAAGAAAACTGACAAAATGGACAATGACCAAATTTTTAAGTTTAGTTTCATGACAAATAAAATGACATTCTATATATTTATCAGGCGCTTTGGCCTTCTGCCCGTCTTTCGTTCCTTATTGAGATAGTTTCACACAGGCTTCTTCACTCTGGTGTATTATTGGCATTCAGTTGAATATTCACCTCACAGCCTTATGAAACGGCAACATAAAACGGGCCGGCGTAGCGTTGTGTACGACGTCCTTGTGTTTATGTTTTACCTGCTCGCAGTTTCCCTCCGTCCCTGAGGGGCTGCGTCTGATGCGTGCCTGTTTCTTTTTTTTTTTTTCTTCTTTTTTTTCACGGCGCGTTGATTTCAGGGGATTCGGGGGGGTGCGTAATTAGCGTCAGTTCTACTTGCGCCGTGAATAACTTACACAGTCGGCTACTTGTTGCCAGGCGGTCGCTGTCTCCTGGCAGCTGCAACCGTGCCGGATTAAGGAAGCACTGCCGGTTGAGTCTCGGCGGGGTTTTCACCGAGGCGATTTTGATCGGTCTGTAGCTGCGAGCGCCATTTCTCTTACAGATTCATGAGCAAGTGCAGTCAGACGGCCTTGAGAGCCATCGACTTGACTGCCAACGTCGAGCTGTAGTCCAACTCGACAGGTTGGAAGACATTTGTTCCATATTCCAAAGGGCTTTGATTGAGATCATTAGCAATGTGATCTCAGCAGGCTATCGGCTATCACGCTGTTAGTGCCTGTGTTACACTGAGTATCAATCATAACCACCCCAGATGATGCTTCCGTACCCTTTTCTTTCCTACAACAGCCGTCTTGTGGCGAAGGCCAGTCACACCCCGGACAAGTCACCACTTTATCGCTGCGTGTCGCCACACGGTGAGACAAGCAACCATTCCTGCTCGCGCTTCCACCTATCACAGACACACAGAAGGGATTTAGCCGAATGCGTGATGTCTTTGGACTGTAGGAGGAAGCCGGAGTACCTGGAGAGAAGTCACGCAGGCACAGAGAGAACATGCAAACTCCACACACAGAAAGACCCCGCGGCCACGATTAGAACTCGCAGCCTTCTCTCTGTGAGGCCTCAGTGTTTATTTAGCTCTGCGCCGCTGTTTTGCCCTGGAGTAAATGTTTCTCAAATGTCTTTTTTTTCTCTCTCTCTCTCTCTCTCCGATGGCAAGGCACCAAGATGATTTTTCCTAATAATGTCCAACAAAGAGGCAAAATCCAAAAGGGGAGATGGAATTTTCACCCTCGTCCATCTGGATTTATGTCACCTGTCCGTCTGGAATAATAATAATAATAATAATAATAATAATAATAATAATGATAATAATAATAATAATAATAATAATAAATATTTCAATTAAGAGTAAAAAAACAAAAAACAAAAATTCTCATCCTAACTTTATTCCAACTATTGCAACTCTAACCGCAGGGGTGCTGCGCCACCACCACTGTCTCTGTTCTCAGAACGTCCTGGTTGATCTTGTCAAACACAGACTGGCAGAAAACATTTCAGACTGGAGCTTTTCAAGAAGGGTCGGCCAGAATTCTCAGAATCCTCTGAATTCTGGCCATTCCACAGGGAGTTAATATGGGCCGTACAGTACAGAAAACATACCATGTAAATGCATCATTCGACACGTTGACATGGTGTAGCGATCAGATTTAACGCCAACCCTATTCGAACCACCTCATGTAAACATTCCGATCAAATTGGCCTGATCCGATCGGATTTTCGAGGAAGTTGTGCAACTCTGTTTCTGACTGAATTGGAGTCCATGTAAACGGCGCATCGGATTTTTTCCCCATCGGAGCTTTGTGCACATGTGTCCCGCCACATTACGTAATGACTGTGCCACATCGCGGATTAAAATAATTGTTGGCCGCTCGTCTCTTCCTGCTCATGTTTTAAAAGAGGACGATGCTTCTTCGGTGCCACAGTTTCAAAAGAACCACAAACTGAAACACAACAAGTTGGATTGGTCTCAGTAGCAACTACTATAGCCGCAGGCAGAATCATGCAGTTGTGTCACAGTGCGCGGCATAAGAGGAACCAACAAAATCAATTTGATCACTTTATTCAGTGTTCATTCAACGGGACAATCGCATCCCTCAGTTTTGAACAAGTCAACCAGGCTGGCCATGAAAAGGCACCCACAGATACCCACAGATAGACCCTTTTAGCAGCCTCGTGTTCCTGCAGCCTCCTTCACTCAGCACTGTATAGTTCAAGCACCATAAATAATGCTGAACAGCTGCTTTTGTTTTATGTTGCTTCTCTGAGACAGAAACAAACAAACAAAAAAAAACTTTCAAAGGGCTTGTAGGAAGCAACTGGCATTTCCTATCTCCGCTTAATGCAACTTGACATTACGGCGAGGCAGAGACGGCTTTATCTGTTTCCACGGCAGAGGTGACAGACAGGAGGTCCGCCCCTCTCGCCCCCACAGATATCACCTGCTCTCCGCTGGGGCCGACATCAAGGGGGATTAGCGTCTTATTTATCAGGCGAAAAAAAAACAAGCAACATCGGTGGGGCCCCGCGCAAGACTCGCCCGCTCCTCTGCATTAAAAAAAAAAAAAAAGAAAGAAAAAAAGCACGAGGCTGCTGAGCCGTTTACGAGGCCCTTTGTGAGTTAAACGCTTCAACATCAGTCGATCGACAGGGGAGCCGGGCGAAGCCTTTATAGATTCACCTTCCCCTCCCACGAAACAAGGTGATAAAGCCTCGTCCTGATGGGCTTAATTCAGGGGAGAAAATGCGGAGGGGAAAAAGGTGAAAGAGAGGGAAGGACGAGGAGGGAAAGATGAGATGACGGCTTTCGTCCCACCGGATTTTCTTATCCTGCTGGTAGGAGGAAGAAAGACGAGGTAAATCCAAGACAAGCGAACGCGCACGCGGCTGTTTTCCTCTCGAGCGGGGTTCTCAATTTTCCTTTTTCTTTTTCTTTCCCCTCCTACCCACCCCGACTCCCCTCGCGGTGTCAGCTTTACAGCACGTCTCGCTATACCGTGCTGATTTTCAGAAAAAGTCTGCGATATACCGCGTGGAATGTTCAACTTTCGCTCAAACAGCGTTTGTCCTTGAGCGAAAAGGGAGAGAGTGAGAGTCGGCAAATCAGGCAGCTGTGACCAAGAAGCGAGCCAGGCAAAGTCAAAGGAAAGCTCCCAGCATGCATTTCACTCATCAGCAGCTGCACAAAGCCGCCACCAAAGGGTGCGGGGGGGTTGGGGGGGGGGGCGTGTAGGTCTGCTTTGCGAACGCTTCGGGGCATACACGCTCTCGCAAGTTACCCGGCTCCTGCCAATCGATGCGACCTGGGAGACGCAGATCCTCGCGCGATTGGTCAGTTTCTTCCATGTGATCACGCCCTCCTTGAACCTTTGATTGACAGCTACCGTTAGCCCAACAAAAGGCAGGTAGTTTTGCCCGAGGCCTTGTTATTTCAAACAACCGGGAACCCGACTCTGTCATCGCCGCCTCTCTCCGAGTCCCGTCTAGGTGAAAACTGGGGGGGGGGGGGCGAAGTGACACGGAACTCCGACTTTGATGAATTCACCGTTTCTCAGGCCGCAAATGAGAAAAAGAATTAGGTTGAACCGTGACTGAATCTGCGAGGCGTAACCACGCTAATAACTTTTTCTTTTTTGTCTCTCTCTCTCTCTCTCTCTTCTGCTGAGCTTGTTGAAACTGGGTTACATTTCACGGGGTGGAAAGAAAATGTTTTCATGTTTTATTTCCAATGTCCTCCAGCTGTTCCGCTCCATCCCGACGTGACCTTTTGTAGCTTTCGGAGAGGCTGTCAATCACAGCTAACAGAGGTTGTGCCGAACGCCCGACCACTTCTCTTGTTTCTGCCCGAAAATTGTCAAAAGTCAGGCGAGTAAGCAACTTTGGGGGCTGAGCTGCCACTGAGAGAAGCGCATGCCCTGCAGCGCTAACTCTCTCTGTTTACATTCTGCCGGCTCTGGATACACAGAACCGCTCTTTGTCTTCACTGATATTATGTATTCAGCACTGCAGCTGCACGAGTAGCTCCAGCTGGTGGAACCAACGCCGCCAGCGTTGCGCCTTGACGTCTGCAAATCTGAAGCCATTATCTTGACTCCTGCCTCTTGATTTTCGCTCTTTGGACAAGCACGCATGGCAAATTGATACCTCCGATTTCAATTACGAAACGTCGTCCGTCCATCCGTCTTGCCAAGCTGCGGCAATAAGCGTTTTCTGGCAACGTTGGGGTTCCAGCCTCCGGCTCATAAAAATAAATAAATAAACAGAGCTGCTGCTACAAGTTGCCCTTTAAAGCCCCAGAACAAGCGCAACATGAAGTGGCTAAATCCGTAGCTGACGCAAAAGGAATTAGCTTGGGACGACTTTATCGGATCTGGAGAGAACATTTTCTGTATCGAAAGTTATCAAAAGTTTTTATCTATTTTTTTCCTCAACTCGAGACGGACTTTGACGGAAGTTTAGCCAAAACGCTTGAGCACAGTTGCGTCACACGATCAAAGCCACACCCTCAGACTCCAAGATGGCGGCCAATTCATTCCAATGTAGTTGCTCACCCAGCGCATACACTGAAAAAGTTTTTGACTTCTGCATTAATGGGCCCATAGAGCATGTGCGGTAGTGTCACTTCCCATCATGCCTCTGTAACTCACATCATCTATTTGGCCAATCAGAACGATTGTGGAGAACGTCATTTACAGACACGTCAGTCAATCAGAACGAGCTGAGACACAGCAGCACGTACGACGTTGTGACGTCACGCTGGGAATAAATTTGTTTCTGTTGATTTTGTGGCCTTTATCATTATTTTTCAACGATGGGAAAAATGCTTTTTTTTTTTTTGCTGCAGTACCCCGAGTGGCCACTGGGAAAAAGATCGGTGCTCCGGCATATTGCCAGTCTGGCGTCAGGTTCTTATAATAAATCCATGCCTGACACCAACCGGGAGAAACAAGCTATTGCTAACTGCAGCTAGCAAAGCTGCCAGCAGCATCTGAACTGAAGTTTTGTACCTCTCTCAGTAGTTGGTGTTAATGGCAGATTGAAATGGCCTCTAATCACCACCCCCCCCCGACACACACACACACTTCCTGCCGTGTCTCTCCACTTTCCCTCCTTATTCTCTCACTTCTCCCCCTTTGCTTTCTGTAAACACGATTTCACAGCGAGGGTCAATAAACATCAACCCTGTTCGTTAGCATCTAACCGCCGTGACCATTAGGACTGCAGACCGCGAGACAGGGAGAAAAAAAAGCCTTATCAGTGTTTTCCCCTATTCCTGCTGATATCAGCTGACCCCCCCCCCCACCCCAAACCCCACCCCCACCCACACACACACACACACACACACTCCTGCACACACCGCACACACAAACACTGTTATCGCTGCTATCTGGTGTTTAGCCAACTCAGAGTTAATCCAGTGTGAACCCACTCCCTGGCTTGTACTCAGCAGTTTGCAAACAGATTTGGAGGGAAGCGAAAGCACGCACGCACACACACACACACACACACACACACACACACACACACACACAGGGAGTCAGAGAGTTTGGCCCTGGAGCAGGGAACATCACGCTCCAGTAATGTGATGCTGAGGCAACACTGTGCATGGTACAGTAGTATGTGGCATTAACATAAATGTGCATCTCAGCAGGGGTGGGGGGCTGTGGGGGGGCACAAGCTGATATTCAGAGCTGCATGCATGTGATAGCTGTCTGATTGCTCCAGCAGTGATTTCACGGTCACAAGAACACGCAGACCTCCACTGCCAAGACACATTTGTTCTCAACACAACTGAGTTTTTCCCCTCTTCTATCTGTCCTTTTGTTTCTTTTTTTCTATGATCCTCGAGCAACTTTTCAGAAAGTCCGACATGAGTGGGACACTTTCAGAGGAAACGAGCAGCGGCGTCGCTGTCCCAGGTTCAGTTCGACAATCACGCCACAAGTCTGAGATGTTTTTTAAGTTTTTTTACAGAGCGATCTTCGATGAGTACGTTCGCTGTCATCTAAGAATTTCAGGAAAAACAAACAAAACAAAACAAAACAGAAAGATCAAGAGAAAAAAAAATCACTCAGTGGGCCTCTAGTGACATTCCACAAGTGCTGCACCTGCCGCGTGCGTTTGCGTGCTCGGCCGGTGCGCTCGGCGGCCTCCTCCGTCTGTGCGCGTTTCTCATTTTTTCACGAGCAGCATCACTTTAAGCGAAGCATCGCACTGACACTGGAAAGAAGAATAGCGAGTCATTTTTTTTCCCCTCCAAATTTTTGGCAATTTTTTCACAAGGACTTACTTCAGATCAAACAGATAACAGACAACAGCATCAAGCAAGCAAGATGAAGCGACTATTTTCTGTGCTGTCTGGTGGGAAAATAATGACCTTTTGTTTTTGTTTTTTTTTGTTGTGTTTTCTGTTGTGTAGCGCCGCCTCGGCTTTGCCATTTCACAACAAAGCATCTGGGGACGCAGAAACAAGGATGCCGCTCCTTCGCTGGAATGTCTTTCTTGGCTGCAATTGTATTCCAAGTGTTGGTGCTCAGGAACAGAAGTCAAATACTATCCGCGTGAACAGCGTTTCTTAATTGGGATGCAGCGATACTGATACCAGTACCAGGGATCGGTACCAATACCGGGGTTGAGCACTCTACTCATACTTGTAATATACAGTGTGTCCAAATACCAGTTGTAGATGACAATTCTTTGTTAAATTTGTGTGAAACTTGTTCTTGGAAAACATGCTGGGGAATGTTGTTCAGATAACAGAACATCTGTAATAATAAAAATCTAAATAACTATACGATATGTAATGGCCTTATTGAGTACTCTGTACTGGTATCGGTGAGTACTAAAATGCAAGTGTTCGTACTCTACTCGCTGGTACCGGTGTAACTCCAGTTTCTAACGATCAGACGGCCACATTTTTGTAAAACTTGGACAGATGACATTGAAATGATGAATAACGTAGCTGACGTGCTTTTGCTTCCTGAAGGAGCACGAAAACAGTTGGCAGCCGCACCATCAAATGGAAAATAATAAATAAATCAAGGATGGCTCATCACACAAAGACGGCCCCAAGGCTCTACCTCACCAGCGCACTGCAAAGCCCACCAACTTTCTCTTTTTCCCGGTTTTTAATGAGCGGCCGCTGCGAGTGCCAGCCAGCCGGCCAGCCGGGCAGGTGGAGAGCTTCAGTAGCTCAGAGCCGATTGGTCAGCATCCAGCAACGGCCGCACAAAACATGTCGACTCACTCTGGAAAAGGGAGAAATCCAGGAATCGCTCTCTTTAAATAAAACAACCAACTTGGCTCATGTTCCCAGAAAGCTTTGTTCCCTGTTATGTAAAAAGAAAAAAGAAAAAGAGGGAGTAACAAACATGCAGATATGCGCTGAGGGGAAAAGTGTCTCTCTGTGTGTGTGTGTGTGCGTGCGCGCGCGTGTGTTATTGGAGGAAATGAAATAGTCGGGATTGTTTTCGCTGAGAATGAACAACGTGTGCGGCTGTTTGGACGGACGCTTTTGGCCCCATTGATGCAATATTGAATTCTGTCACGTCCTCCCATCATCTGCCCCCATGCCCCCCCCCCCCCCCCGCCCCCCCCCCCCCCCCCCCGCCCTTTCTGGCCTCCACCACCAGGGTTAGATAAGACCGCCCGGCCTGCAGAAGAGCAGCAGCGAGCCCTGCGGGAGCCGAGGCTGCCGGCGCTGGAACGTTCCGCGAGTGCAAAAAGTAAGAAGGTAAAGAACCAGAAGATGCTGTCGTGACACACACACGCACACACACACACGGCAACAACAAACACAGACAACCCATTTCCCTTCACCTCCGCCTGCTCTCCCAGGTTTCTATTCCCGTCGTCCCCAGAGGCCTCACCGTCATTATGAAATTGTTATTTCTGTTGGGTCAGTCTGGGCCGAGAAGAACCGGTTGGCTTCCTCTTCACACGCACACTCCTCGCGAAGCCAGAGGAGTGTTAATCCCACCTGTTACCGCCGGTTTAGCCTTAGCGTCGCTAGGTACTGCGTAGCCTTGGCACTGTGTGGTACAAAGGCTTCTAAACACTACACAAGGAGAACTTCTACCCACAAGCCAAATTCTTCATCAGCTGAATTGCTCGGATTTCTGAAATCCCTCTCACCCATATTGCCAAACTCCGGCAGAAAGCATTTTCTCCGCAGCTTTTTAATTTAAGATCGACAGCTTTGGGACGACATATTGTGAGTTCCCACAAAGTGTCCAGTGAATTTTAAACTTTTACCAATTCACTTAAAAAAAAAAAAAAAAAATGTGTTTCCATTGAGTCATTTGATGCCAATTATTGAGGCGACGTAAAGTTAAGCTAAGCCAAGACCCGACAAGACCAAGACATTTGGGGTTCATGACCAAGACAAGACCAAGACAAGACCGAGACTACATATATATCAAAGAAAAATAACAAGAAAACAGTAAAATAAATAAATAAAAGTATCTTTTTTTTACTTCTAAATTGAACAGCAGCATCTCTTTTCAGCAAGGCATCTTTTCACAAACTGTTGCTATTTCAAAGATTACACTAGCTTGGCAAACTGCATTTTCACCCACATTGTAAAAAGGATTCCTTGAACTGAACTAGGAAGCAAGTTCACGGACATGACGGAGCGTACGAAAAAAGAAAAAAAAAATACGGGAACCGACGGGAGCTCTTCTGCAACGTCCGCTCTCCTGCTGGCGACGCCGCCGCACCATCAGCTCAGGACACTCAGACGCAAATCAATATGCAACACACCCTGGGCACCGCTCGGGAATGACAGCGCGTGTGACATACACGTGCACTCACGCACGCACACACGCACGCACACACACACACACACACACACACACACACACACACACACACACACGCACCTCCCCAGACGGCCCGACCGATTACGCATGGTAACGCAGCTGATTTGCCCTGTGGGTTGACACTCGCTGTCCAGTCCGATCACTCTGAGTCTCTCCTCGGCCGGCCGGTCGGCACGGCGCTTGTCTGTTTGTCGGCGGCCCGAGTGTGTTTACGCGCTCTCGGCCCAGTCGAGATGGCACCGCGCTGCATCTGCAACGCTCTCAGCGACCAAATTTGTCACTCCCCGTTAAGCTCCGAGAAGGGGCGGAGAAATCTGAAAGGCAGCTGGGGAAGAAAAAAATAGCGTGTCATGATTTTTTTCAGGGAGCAGCGCAGCGATTTTCAGTTCTGAGAAAGGAGGAGGGGAAAAAAAAAATAAAAAATGAGGGTCAAGCTGGGCCAAGCTTGGAAAACCGAGCTCTTCGTGGTTCCTAAATACATCTTACACTCATAAATAGCAGCTCGCCCGGGCCCGCAGGAGCCATTCTGATGATATACTGCGTTCCCTGCTCCTGGTGCTGAAACAGGGGGTCTGGACCCGTCCTCTTAGATGCCTGCTGACCTTTGCAGCGCCGCAAATAGATATTAAAAAAAAAAAAAGCTACAAAAAAACAAAATCCCTGTTCCTCATGCTTGTTATCCTGTAAACTCCCCATGAAACGCGACTGACCGCCGTCGCCCAGCTGCTGATTTTGCCGTGGCGCAAGCATAATTTGGAATGAATTAAAACTCTGGGATGGGACTGGATAAGCGTCTGTTTCTGCCCGTTCCATTTCAAACAAACAAAAAAAAAGCCGCCTGACCTCGCATTACGTATTGAGAGTGACGGCTGGTGTCTTCAGATAAACCAATGAAGAAGGAGGTGGACAAGGTATGTAGGTTTGTGTGCGCAGGCTACAGCAGCTCACTGGCAAGTTCGGGAGGGGGAGGTAGAGTGAAATGTAACCACTTGATGTGGCTGTTTCTTCTTCAAAAACTCCAAATATTACACACTTAACCTTCAATGTTTGATGATTGTTGCTGTTTTTTTTATTGCTAGAGATAAAGTTATTTTTAAAAAGGGGTGTGGGGGAGGGACCACAAGGCTGCAGGGGCTAGCTGGGAAGCCCGCAGGCGTGGATAAAAGCTTCAGCGGGGCTTTAGAGAGGCAGGGACGTATGTGCGGGGTGGAGATGGAGCCCAGATAGAGGCAGACGAACTCTGGGCAACTGCGCTGCTATTTCTAGAGAGAAGGAAAGTGGTCCGACTTGGCACGGGCGTATACGTTCGTCTAAGCGGCGGGTCCCCGCGCATACGGGCAATATAGGGGTCTGGCGCCAAAGTTGAGTTTGGTGACCCACTTTCTCTTTACATCTGGACCTGATAAGTTGCTCTCAGCAGCGGCAGCAGCAGCGGGAAAGAGATCTGGGCAGAGACATCTCTCCCTTCCTCTGGAAGCCGGACCCACTTTGAAAAAGTTGGCCGCAGAGTTTCATCCATAATCAGGCGGCGGGGAGCGTTGCCATGTGAAATGAGCCGCTCGCTCCTCCTCACCAGCTCCCCCCGGTGCAGCCGCATGAGCTACGGTTTTATTTTATTTTTCCCCCCTCTCACTCTCTCTCTCTCTCTCTCTCTCTCTCTCTCTCTCTCTCTCTCTCTCTCTCTGGTCAAAGCGGCTCTTGGTTTTTTGCGATTTAAGTGGATGGTTTACATTACCAGGGGCTCTCTCGCTCTGTTCCTCCCAGAGGAAACTACAGTTTTGTGGTTATGTATTGTATTTAGCAATTCAAACAAGTTCTTTCAAGAAAAAGAAAACATTTTATTTAACCCTTTCGTGCATATTGGTCGCTTAAGTTGAAAGATGTGAAAATGCGTTTCATCCAACAATGGAAAGTATATTTTTTTTGAGCACCAAGTGCCATCTAATAAACAAAATGAATAAATAAAATAGCATGTTAATCTCTAGAAAAAAAAAACAGCTACTTTTTCATGCTTGAAAAGAAATAGAATCGCTTGGACAAAGGGGAAAAAAAATAACCCTTTTGTGCATAATGGTCGCTTAAGTTGGGAAGATGTGAAAATGTGTTTTATACAGTAATTTAAAGCTGTTGTTTCGTACACATCGAGTAAAATCTAACACGCTAAATCCACTATTGTACGTTAATCTAAAGAAACTGTTGTTTTTCATGCTTAAAAAGAAATAGAAATGCTTGGAGGGGAAAAGAAAAAATCCTGACTGAGTTTGTCATAATTCATGCATGAAAGGGTTAAAGGTATGCTCCGCAGACTTCCCTCACATTTTTGTTTGTTTAGCAACAATAATCCACCAGGGGGAATAACTGCTGGAGCTGCCACATCAACATGGTGACATTGGGCCTCGTGGTTGTTGGGTCTGGGTCGGCGCTGGATGCACCCGTTCTGCCGCAAATTTATTCAAATTTGCATTTTGCTAGCGCTCGCCCGTGCCAAAGCCATCAACACGTTTTCTTGGGCAAAACAAACGGTAATCCCCTCGGTTCCCGAACCTCTTCTCTCTCTCTCTCTCTCTCTCTCTCTCTCTCTCTCTGTCGCCCGACGCCGACTTCGCTGTTGATAATGACCGTCGTTAAGCCCGATGCCCTTGTTTTGTTTCGCTCTTTCGCTCTCGCCCGCAGACAGATGGCGGTTTGTCGCGTGCCGCTCAATAGGCCGGGCGTCCTGGGGCCTCATTCTTCAGTTGAGGTTTTTTTCTTTTCCTTTTCAAATCAATGGTATTAAAGCTGACCTTTAGAAGGAAACGCTGAGAAAATTAACTCTTCCCTCACAAGTTTGTCATTTGGAGATGGCACGTGCGCCAAAATCATAAATCCCGCTCCTTTAGAAAGCGGTTTGGCCCGAGACCCGACTGTCAGCGTGAAGCCAAAATCTATATCAAAAGAAACATCCTGCTCTGCTGTCTGGCTCGGTTCAATGAGGCGACGGGCTTTTGTGTCCTACAGTTAATCAGATAGTTCTAAGATAGCCAGTCTGATAGCCCACACATATGGTATTGGCCACAAACATCCATATGAGGAAAGATAAACTGTACATTCATTAGGATTTATTCTCTAAGTCTCTAAGTGTTTCTTATCAATTACAATGTTTTCAAGAGTTTGTTTATTTCAGCAGCTTCATTCTGTTTATGTCCATGGAAAAGCGGATACACCTGGCTTGTTTTAGCCTTTTCTGATGACTTCCTACATTGCCTGGTGATTTAAAAATTGCAAAACAACACTATTCTGTTCAACATATCTGTTCACACTGGCTTTCAAAGGCCCCATATACAGCAAAATCCACTGTGCCAATGTTATGAAATGGTTGAAATGCATCTCGAGTGAGTCAGCAAAGTCTCAAAAGATGGAAAGTTCATAATTTAATGAATTTGTTTGCTGCACATTTCAGGGAGTTTGTTTTGCTAAAAAAAATACTGTGATCCATCCTGCTGTGACATCACAAAGGGCAATGGTACTCTTCTAAAGTTCAGGCAGCACTCCCGCATGGCATTAGCATTAGCATTAGCAGAAGGGTAAAGTGGGCGTTCTTGTGGGAGGCTGTAAACAGAAGCTATGCTGTTCATTTATTATTAACGTTGCTTTCATGGAATCTGGGATGAAAACCGAAGATCTAAGAATCGGATGTAGTGCGGAACCTTTGACGCGTCTTGTGCGGCTGCCTGGATAAACCGTCTCCGTTCGATCGGCCCTGATCTCTCGAGAAACTATTTCCGTCTAACGCGTCCGCGGCCACAACACAGGGTGGGGGGGTCGGAGGGTCATCCCATCACAGATGAACCGGCGGCTGGGCTGACTGACGGCTCCCCGATAAATCAGGCCGGCTTAAGGGAAGAGAAACCAAAGTGAACCTTTGAACGCCTCCAATTTTCCCAAACTCTCAGTGATCCGCTGACCTTCCCGAGACACACGAGTGACCCAGACGCATTTTTACCGCGCCCTCTAATATGCTGGTCTTCTGTTCTCTCCCCCTCCTCCCACCCCCCCACCCCCCCCCCATTTCACCCCCCAATGGGATAAAGACATTGCTACCGTGAGTGAAGGCGCGTCGCTTTCGGAAAGTGACTGCACCAGGTCCCCCTGTGGGGATTGAGGCAGGTGTGTGTGTGTGTGTGTGTGGGTGTGTAGGGGCGGGGGGGCGCTAACATGAGCCTGACGTATCTGCTACGCTATTGCTATCGATCGGCAGTTCAGTGTCAATCTGGGGCGACTGGGGAGTAATGATCACGCTCGGCCTCCGGGACACTTCTGGTGGAAGAAGGTGCAGGTGCTGGAGACCCGGGTCTCACACACACACACACACACACACACACACACACACACAGACACACACACACACACACCTGCATGCGACAAAAGAGCTCCGGTACAAAATGTTCTCTCTCTCTCTCTGTCTTCCCTGCTGCTACTGCGGAGCGTCGCCGGCAATAAACCCGCACTAGCGCACGCATACACACGTGCACATGCACCGCGCGTGCAAGCATGCATGCACGAGCCTCTGCCACCTCCGAAAAGGGAAAGAAAAAAAAAAAAGCGAGAGCCAGTGAGCGCAGACAGATAAGCAGGCAGCCAGAGACGGACTAATCCTCCTCCCGACGGTGAGGGACGGTTTATGATGGGAATCAAGCCGGGGGAAGGCAGTGTGTGTGGGGGGGGGGGGGCGAGGATAAAGATTAGAAGATGATGGGGGGGGTGCGAGGAGGGAGGGAGGATTTGAAGCGCTAATAGCTCAAACGCTCGTCTGAGAGTTGATTTTTTTCTTCCGTTATTCTTTTAAAAGTCTTCCTCTTCCTCTTCCTCCTCTTCTTCGTCCTCCAACTCTCTCCTTCCTACACACCCTCGCATTCTCACTCCATCTTGCACTTCCCAAAAAAAAAAAGAAAATAGTCAAACAACTATATATATATATATATCTATATATATATATATATATATATATATATATGTATATATATATATATATATCTATCTATATATATATATATATATAGATAGATATATGCAGACAAACACAGAGCGTGCGTTTCTGCAGAGTCCTCGTCTTCCCCGCCGGCTCCCTCCATTTCCTCCTCCTCCTCCTCCTGCAGCCCATCCCTCTCCCGTCTTCTCCCTCTCCTCTCTCTGCCGCACTCTCCCTCTCTCTCCCTCCCTCTCTCCCTCTCTCTCGCAGACTGACTGCGCTGATGTAGGTCAGTGCGTCTGGAGCCTGTCTGGAGCTGCCCGAGAGCTGCCGCTGCTGCGCACGGCCGACCGACCCCGTGGCGAGCGGGCGGCTCTGCGACGGGGACGAGGACGCCGCACCGCAGCCTGGGCTACGTGAGGACGAGAACCACCCTGCCTGACCTGAGCTGCCTGCAGGAGGAAGAGGAGGAGGAGGGAGGAAGAGGAGGAGGAGGAGGAGGGAGGAGGATCTGGAATCGTCTGTGCGGAGGAGAGGGGGGTGGGGGGGGGGGGGGGGGGTGATATGTGGCGTCTGAGCAGCGGCGGAGGCTCAGTGAGCGCGAGCAGGTCCCACGCAATGCACGCGGCCAACGCTTCGCTTCGTCCTCGGCGACGCCGCAGCGTTGCTGTTTTTTTTTGTTTTTTTTGACTTTTTTTGCAGCGATTCCGGGGGAAGCGATTCCGGGGGAAGCGTTTCGCTCGGCGGCTCTCGCTCACCAACTTCTCCGCGACGCTCTCTCGCCCTCCCCTCCCCCACCACCACCAGACATGCCATCCCATCGTTTTTCGTCTCGTTCTCCATTCCCGAGACCCCCCCCTCGGGAGGAGGAGGAGTAGGAGGAGAGGGGTGGGGATGACGGGTGGAGGTGGAGGGGGGGTTTGGTCTCCAAACTCCAAAACTCCAACCTCGGACGCAACTTGCAGCGAAAAGCCGACATAAAGACGGCGAGAGAGACAAAAGAAGGAACCAAAAAAAAGTGATTTCTGTTGTTTTCTGTTGTTTCCTTTCTGCAGGATGTCCAGCCAGTCCCGCTGCTGCTCCGCTGCTGCTCCACTCCGTCCAGGTCAAAGAGTCGTCCCCCCCCCCCCACCATCCATCCAGCCGGGGATTCCCAGAGCGTACGTCGTCCACCTCTCCAGCAGCGAATGTCGGGATTTCGTCGGAAACGCCAGGATGGGAAAATTTTCACAAAGAACCCCAAAAAAAGCAAAAAGCCAAAAAAGCCAAAAAAACCAAACCTCCCCTCGGTCTTCTTTCCTTTTCCTCCCGCTTCCACGTCCTCTCTTCTCGTCCTCCGCCTTCTCCTCCGTCTCCCTTGCGTTGACACAATGCCCCCCCCCTCCCTCCGAAAAAAAAAACAAAAAAAGAACGAGCCCAGCTGTGAGCCAGTGAGCGAGCGAGCGAGCGCGCCTCGCGTTCAAGTTTCCTCTGAGCGCGAGTCGAGACTCGAGCTGCGAGCGTCTGAGTCCTGCGTGTGCGTTTGTGGCGCGCTTTTCGGGATCTTCTGTGTGTTGTGCGTCGCGTGTGCGCGTGCGCGCGAGTGTGTCTTTATTTTTTAGCGCGTCTGCGCGTGACGTGACACAGCAAATCATCTGACCCGCCTCGTCATCGCCATCCAGGGAGAAGGGGATGCTGGGAGTTTCCCGGGGCGTGGCGTCGGCGGCCTGGCCACGCCTCCTCCTCCGGGTGGTGCTAACTCGTTTATCCGCTCCGCCTAATTGAGCAAAACTACTTTTTTGTTATTTTTTTTCCCCTCTGCCTGTCTTGATCAAATCCTCGGGATTACGGCTGCAGCGGATCCAGGAGTGACATATAACTCACTCCTCTGCTTCGCGCTCACTCTTTATCCCACTAGTTCACCTTGTACCGTTCAGGATGCTCTCACTGGGTTTTCTCTTGTTTATTTTTTATTTTATTTTTTTTTTGGGGGGGGGGTCTTTCCCATCAGCATGCACCCTCTGTTCCTCTGCACCTTCTCTCCCTCCTTCCCGAGTGTCTCGACCAGTTTGAAAGCGGAGGCGAGGTCACAGTGGGAAGATCAGATCGGGTTCACCTCGTCTCTCCTTTTTTCCTCCCTGTGTGAGCATCACCAAGGCTGACCGAGCAAAACAAAAAACAACAGGCCGGGAAAACTCCTGAAAGGGCGAATGAGTCTCGTCTCAACGTGCACAACTCACGCGTTCGAGACGGCCGCCTGAAAACAAGTTAAAACAGCAACAACAGTTTGCCTGACTGAAGATCCTCTCCTGTTATTTTTATCCACTTTGCGATTAAAGGCCGCCGCGGCCTGTCTGTGTTTTTTTGTTTGTTTTGTTTTGTTTTTTTAATGTTGTTTTGTTTTTAATCCATGATCCATCGGAGCGGAGGGAGAGGCAGAGAATGCGAGGAAGTGTGCAGGCGCCGTAAAAATACCCGAGCTCGCCGCCGCCGCCGCCGCCGTTGTGTAAGGCGCTGACAGCAGTGGGTGGGTGATATGGTGAGATGGCCACCTGCACTGTCTGCCACCTCCACGCAAAACACGCAGAAGACAAACTGCCTGCGGATGACTCACACACACACACACACACGCACTGCATTTGTGTGTGTGTGTGTGTGTGTGTGTGCAAAAGCAGTGCTTAGTCCACACTTTCTGGTGTTGTTGTTGCTTCGCCGGTGGCGTGCAGGAACCAGCGGGGACTTCCCACCGCTTTTCAAACTTTCAGTCCCCTGGATGAGCTCCAGTTCAGTTAGCAACCCGTCACACAAACACACACGCACGCACGCGTGCACACGGCCCCTCGCGCCGCACAAAGCCCTCATTGTGTTTGACCCCCGCGATGACGAGCGGGCACGTCAAGGCGACGCGTCATTCTTCTGCCGAGCGCATGGTAATGAATACCTCGACTCGACACACACACGCACACACACAGACGCACACACACTTCCGCTCCCCTCACTCCCCTCTGCTGCTGCTGCTGCTGCTGCATTCTTGGTTCCCCTCCTCGACACTGTGACGACTGTGAGTCTCTGTTCTCCGCTAACTCAGCTCCCCGCAGAGAAAGTGTGACGCTACGCGTTGCTCGCGCGTCGCATGTTGGTTTAGCCCGCGGTTCGCCCCGGGGAGGCGGAGGAGGCTGGGTTGTGCCCCGACACATCAAGTTCAACGTTTATGTTTTATGGGAAAAGAGCAAGAAAAGGGGGATCGTTAACACCGAGTGTCTGTCAGTCAGTCAGTCAGTCAGTCAGTCAGTCAGTCAATCAGTCAGCGCCTCAGTAGCAATGAAGGCGCCGACCTCGCTTGCGCCGTCCTAAATTATCTTTGAAAGCGTGTTAGGCATTATTTTTGCGGCGCAACAAGCTCGTAAGAAATCATGTTGCAAACAATGTTATGATGTCATAACTGATAGTGATAAAACCGGGAAGCCCTGAGTGTGTCCACATCCTGGGCTCCGAAGCCCCGCCTCCTTCTCTACAGACACAGATATTAGGTTGTTTTGTTGGCTCCTGTGCTTAACTATGTTCCTTGTTTTTATCAGTTTTATGTCACCCTCCCCCAGGGGTACTCGTGCCTCCACCCTGACCGTCTGAAAATAAAAGTTCACTCCCAGTGCCCTGCCTAGTTAAATAAAGGTTTGACTGCCTGACTGACTGCAATGAAAAAAGGACAGTTGTTTATTTTAGTATCTCAACTCCAAACCTCCAGTGTTTTGTCTTTTTCACCTGATGCCCTGATGGGTCGCGCACGCTGGGCCTTTGAAACTCCTAATCCCGCCGCCGCACCCTCAGATTTTGCGGTTTTCCGTCCCCTGTCGAGCTCTCCCAGAACTGCTCGCACTTCCTGACGTAAAAAAAAAAAAAAAAAAAAAAAAAGCTGCCACGTTTCATTCTCACAAGCACCCGCAAAAGCCCCCGACCAACCTCCCCGAAAACTAACCGACGCCAGCGCCGTCATCCTTGGAGAGACCCTGAGAGAGTCTGACTCTCTAACACATCCACACACACACACACACACACACACACACACAAAAGCGCACACTTTTTTCCCCCCCTATCTTTTCCTTTTTTTTTTCCCGAGGAGTCGCTGTAATAGCCCCAGCCTCCCACAGCACTCTCTCATAATGACACCATCCCTTTAGGCGTCAACAGAGCCGAGACAAAGCGCTCGGTGTATTTTGGGGTAAACACATGGCACCGGCAGCTCTGAAGATGACAGAGCGATAGGCCGGTGCGGTCGGGACCCCCCCCCCTCCCCACCGGCCGGCCGTCCCCGGCGCTTACCGGAGCCTCGCGCCTGCCGGTGACAGACTGGAAAGCTACCTGACAGCTGCTCCTCACACATCAGATAAGATTGCAGGTATACCTGCTACACCTGTTTAAACAAAACCCCCTGCGGGTGCGCACGCTGCTTTATGACCGTGTGTGTGTGTGTGCGTGCGAGCGCGCGGGGGAGAGATAGGGCGAGATAGCAGGCTAATCCAGTGGCAGGTGCACGGCTGTAATTGGGGCAACTAAAGATAAAGACTTGATGAAGCGGCTCATTATTATTTATGTCTTTGATTTATGTAAGCTACCGAGGGGGGTTAAATGTGTAGAAGTGTGTGTGTGTGTGTGTGTGTGTGTGGGGGGGGGGGGGGTTGACTTGTGAAAATTTGAAGACTCTATGACTGTTTCAGGCCTCCCGACACAGATCCAGTCATAAATGAAGAATTCACAACATAATAAATACGTAGCCAGTGTTGTGTCAGAGTTTTGTCGGGATCGCGTGATCGGACGAAACAAACACTTTAACTTCTTAATTCCCCCTCCAAAAAAAAAAAAAAAACGGCACCAGCAGTAGCAGCAGCAGCAGCAGCCACACTGCTGATGACATCACCTGCTTGGGCTTCAAAGTAACGGCAGCTCGAGATACCGTCGCGCTCGCATGCAAACACGCCCCACCCACCACCACCAGCAGCAGCAGCAGCAGCGCCGCAGACCCACCACCTCACCTCATCAACTCCCATTGGCTCTAGCCTGACATCTAGCGACGCAGGCTGTAATGTGATCCTGCGTGTCAACACTGTGTGTGTGTGTGTGTGTGTGTGTGTGTGTGTGTGTGTGTGTGTGTGTGTGTGTGTGTGTGAGACTTTTGTTTTCCCCACTCCCCCCTCGTCCTCCTCCACCACCACCACCTCACTTCCCTCATTTGACGATCACCGCGGTGTCCACGTGTCTGGTTCACCCCTGATGGAAACGCGCATCGCTCGGGATGTGTTTATGATGTAACCGCAGCCGTAATCATCTGGAGGAAAAAAAAAAAACAACAACAAAGAAGTCAGTTTGGGGTTTTTGGTCGGGGTGAGGGCTCACCGCGCTCTCCCTCTGACTGAAGCTCAGCCGCCGCTTCTTCTTCTTCTTCTTCTTCTTTTTTTTTGTTTCCTCAGCACTTCCCGGCTCTTACACATCGTCTAAATTTAGTCGATGCTCGTCCACATGAAAGTAATGAAGGTCTAAGTATATCCTTGCAAGCTTCCCCTTGCAGCAGCAGCAAGGTGGTGGTGGGAGGGGGGGGGGGGGGGAGGACAGTGTGTTCCTGTAAACACGCGCGCACGCGCACGGAGACGCACACTGCGAGTTCGTCTTTCCTCCAGTAGAGTCTGACAGGAATGAGGTCAGACACACCGATCCTCATCGCACATTATTATTATTATTGCCCGGCTTTTTTTTCTCTCCCCCCCTCTTTTTTTTATTCAGCCAATGGGCTGCGAGGTGGGCGTGGCCCGGCCGCAGAATCGGGATGGAGACAGACGCCGATTGGCGCGCGCGTCTCGCGATGAGGGTATAAAGGCGCGAGGTTCTCGTTGTTGTGTTTACAGTAATACTACGGGGCGCTCAGCAAACAGGGAGACTATGAGAAAGCGCAGCCGCTCCTCTCAGCCACATGGTTCGTCGAGCCCACAGACAAGCTGCGCTGCAGACAGCCAGGTTCACTTAAAGGACTTGCACCCCCGCTGCCCACAGCGGCACGTATTGAACCTTGCCGGGCGAGTTTTCAGCCGCACGGGCAGTTGAACTAGTTTGGATAGAAAAGATCCTTTCTTTCACCCAGCAGCCCCTTTTTTTTATGCGAAGCGCAGTGCGTAAAAGTTGCGGGACGTGCGCGTCTCCAAACCGAGCCGAACTGACAAGAGAAGAAGAAGAAGACGAGACTTGGATGAACTTTTTTTTCTTCTAAGAGCCACTTGCCCGGCTTCAGCAATAGCACTGACGGGATTTTTTTGTACGTGAGCCTGATTGTGTTTTTGTGAACTTTTTGCGAGCGCCGCCGCACTGAACAGTGTTACCAGGATGGTGCAGCACATGAGCCAGACGGACAGCGGCCACGCTCACTCCCCCGGCGGGGACTCCACGGACACCGGAGACATGGACCTGGAGATGGACACGTCCCCGACCCCGGAGTCGCCCTCCTCCGGGGTGCGCAGCGACCTGGCGTGGTGCAAGACTCCCACCGGCCACATCAAGAGACCCATGAACGCCTTCATGGTGTGGTCGCAGATCGAGAGGAGGAAGATCATGGAGCAGTCGCCGGACATGCACAACGCCGAGATCTCCAAGCGGCTGGGGAAGCGCTGGAAGCTGCTCAAAGACACGGACAAGATCCCGTTCATCCGCGAGGCGGAGAGGCTGCGGCTCAAGCACATGGCCGACTACCCAGACTACAAGTACCGGCCCAGGAAGAAGGTGAAGTCGGGCAGCGGTGCTGCAAAGCAGGCGGAGCGCGGAGAGAAGAGCAGTGGAGGTGGTGGTGGAGGAGGAGGAGGAGGAGGTGCCAGAGGTGCCGGCGCCGGCAAGAGGAGCCCCGCGTCCAAGCAGGGAGCGAGCAGGGGGGCGCACAAGCAAGGGGGCGTGAAGAGCGACTACGCGTCTCCCGGCGACCACCAGGCTCTCTTCAAGTCCCGCTCGGGCTCCGGGGCGAGGCAGATCCCCGAGAAGCGGAGCGGGGAGCCGAGGCGCGGCCACGTGTTCGGCGGGGCGAGCAGCCTCGACAGCGGGCCCCTGTCGGTCGGCGTGCCGGCCAGCCCCACTCTGAGCAGCTCGGCCGAGTCCAGCGACCCGCTCAGCCTGTACGAGGAGCAGAGCCCCGCCGCCAGCGACGAGTCGGCGCACACCGCTCGCCTCAGGTACGCGCGCGCCTCGTCCCCGACCCCGTCCGCGTCGCACTCCTCCTCGTCCGTGTCCTCCTCCGCGTCCTCCACCTCCTCGTCGTCGTCGGACGAGGAGTTCGAGGACGAGCGGGTCGAGCCGAACCCCAGCCCGGGCTTCGAGGGCATGTCCCTGGGCGGCATGGGCTTCTCCGACGCGGAGTTGGACCGGGACTTGGACTGGAGCTTCGGGGAGTGCGGGGCGGGCTCTCACTTCGACTTCCCCGACTACTGCACCCCGGAAGTCAGCGAGATGATCTCAGGAGACTGGCTGGAGTCCACCATCTCCAACCTGGTGTTCACCTGCTGAGCGGGGAGGAGCGCGGCAGGCAGACACGCAGAGCGTACACACACACCCACGCGTACACACACACGCACTCGCGTGAACTCTTTCACAGACACGCACTCAGCGTTTTTTTTTTGTTTTTTGCAACGTGCAAGCCAAACCTGACGGGCGCGTGCGTCCCAGACCACACCGTTCCCGCCATTCGCGTGTGAAAACGAGGGGGAGAAAAGGTGGCCTGATGTTGACGATGATGCGCGCGCCGCCGACGCCGCCACAAGCCCAGGTGACGCGCAGCTCACAGACATGGACACAGCCTGGACGGGGCACGCGCAAGATGGTTTTTTTTTGAGGAGGAGGAGGAGGAGGAGGAGGAGAAAAGAGGGAGAGAGGGATGGGACGGGGTGCTTAGTTTGCATTTGGACATGTAGGAGGAGTGAATGTAAAGCAAGAGAGCGGAGAAACAACACTTTGCGCTCAGATGTTCAATCCGACCCGAGGAAGGATGATTTCTACCGAGACTGAACTTTGAATTCTTCGATGTTATTTCTGGGATAAAAAAAAAAGAGGGAGGGGGAGGGATGGGTGGGTGAGAGGTGGAGGGGGGCGTTTACCGGAGAGCTCTTCGTGTTTTTTTTTTTTTGTTTTTTTTGTGTTCAAGATGCAGCCAATACACATTTGACCATCAAGTTGCGATTCAGGTTGTCCTTTCTTCTTTCTTTCCGAACTCCTAAGTCGTTTTTTTTTTTTTTTTAATGATATCGACGAGCATGCCCCCTCCGCCTCCAGCGAGGGATTTTTTTTCTTGTTGTTGTTCGATGCGTAGGAAGAAAAAAAAAAAAGAAAAGAACGTTCATCGCTGCGTCTAGTACGCAATTTTTTTTATTTTTTTTTTGTCTGTGACCATAGGACACAGTTCACTATCACCAGCTTCTCTCTCAACGGCAGGACATAAAACAAAAAGACTGACTCCAAACTCCAGAAAACCCTTTCCTTTTTTTCTGAAACCCTTTTTGATGAAAGAACAAAAAAAAAACGAAATAAAATGAAAGAGATACTCAGTGCACAAATTCAGGACCAACGTTTCCCCTCCGACGCGCATCCTTTCTGCCTAGTGCTTCAAAACTTTGTAGTTCCTGTGTCAAGATGACGTTTTTTTATATCCATGTATTTATACCGGCCAAACTTTTTTATACATAGAAGTATTGTCCTCGTACAGGTCTCGTTTGTGTTTTGGTGCACATAACACCTGTCTGTTTCCAGCGCGGAAGGGCTAGAAGTGTATCTTATTTAAAACAAACAAACAAACAAACAAAAAAAAACCATGTCTGACGTCTCCCACTTTTCAGGGGACTTTTGAGTGTGTCATGATTTTCTACTTGTATTTTTGTACAAAATCTATAGAGAAAAAAATGGCGGGGGGCGGGGGGGTCGACTTTCTTTCCGGCGATTGGGTAGCCCTACAACATTGTTGTTTGGATCTACATTGGTGTTTTTAGACGTGCAGAGGGAAGGGGTTGTTTGGCACAATCTGACCTCACACAGTGTTTACAGTATTTACCCACATGCTTCTTAAATGGCACAGTGACTCCAGTTTCACCAGCCAGCTCAACAAAGCCCCACTGAAGACTCCCAGTCTGAGTGGTGACTGTTTCCAGTACACATAGACCCTAAAGTATATGAGTGAAAGATCCCAGAGTCACTGTTTTGGATAGAGCTAATACCTCTGTGTGCTTTTATTTTTTTGTTTTTGTTTTTTGTTTTTTGTTTTCTTTTGAATTATTATTGTTATCAGGATAAGTTTTATTTGAACCACTGGATGGAATTTCACACTCATTCCACTTTGCCTAGACTTTGGAGGAGGGGGAGATGTATGAAGTGCTTCATCTGTTATTGCGCAAATTGCATTAAAAAAAATAGTATTTAACCTTTCTGTACCTGTTGGCTAATTATAGCAGGCTAATTGTTTTCCTATATTATGGCATGGCAAATAGCATTTGTATTTCAGATTCAGGTATATGTAGCTATAGCTGTTGTGTTTAAGATTTTTAAAAGAATAATAACACGAAGATATTTATGTAAACTGACTGTACTATAAGCAAAGATTGTGTGTTTTATGTATGATGATGATCAACGACAGGCACTAGGACAGCCATCTTTGGACATCCTTATGTTGAAGATGATTGTGGTCCAGGTTTATTTTTTTTTAATCTAAGTTTTTTTTTTTATATATATATTTTGAAGACACCTTTTCTATCGTCCCCCTTAATTCTTTTTTCCATTTGTGCAATATGCTGTGTATGATCATGATTTTTTTTTTCTTGGTCCAGTTATGCCAATATCATTTGATGTTTATAGCTCAAAACCAGCCAATGTTTGGGTCAATCACTGCCTCTCAGACCTCTGTACAGATTGTTGTTTTTGTTTTTTTTTTAATCTGTTTTTCTTTTCTTCCAAGAAGGAAATAAAATCAGCTGGAACTGAAAAATGAAATTCCTGCTCTCCTCTTGGTTTTCATTCACAGAAGCCTCTTTACAAGTGCCCACCAGCTGGTTACCTAACAGCTTAGCGTCACACTTGAAGATAAAAAAAGAAAAAAAAAAAAAGAAAATATCGGCGGAAGTAACTGAAGCACTTGCACATTGTGCTCTGAAATGTTGATGCCCCTCCCCCTTTATTATCTGCAGATCTGAAACGAGGATGTTCCCGATAACACTCCCGGCCAGGAGCTTTGCGACACCACATGCCATTCTGATGCTGAATGTTTGCGCTCCGCGGATGCGCGGACGCGTGCACATGCTCTGCAGGCGGGTAGGTGTGCAGCTGCAGACTCGACCAATCGAAGGCCAGCCGCTGAATCAATAGGAGTGGCCCCTTAGCCGACTCTGTCTCATTCCACACGTGCAGAAAACGTGGCTGCCATGGAAACAACTGTATCCAAGAGCTGTGCTGCGATTCGCTGTGCTGCTGATGCTGCGCATGTGTGTGTGTGAGTGAGTGGAATGAGGGACAGGCTGCTCCAACAGGGTGGGGTAGGTATGTGGGTGTCGGGGGGGGGGGGCGGGGTGGGCGTCAGACATTTCTGCAAGGCATGACTGGAATAAAGGAGGACGAGGAGGTGTGGGTGGGTGTGTGCCAACGGGAGGGTGGGGGTGGAGGAGGGGGCCGGGGTGTTTGTCTGTCCTGGTGGATCGTGTGGGGGATTGGGGGGGTGCGGGGGGGAGGGGACTGGGCACTCCCAAATCCAATTAATTCCTTCTGGATGCATTCATTTGTCGAGCACATCTGACGGGAAGAAGAGGCGGCGATGGCGGCGAGGGTGGGAGAGGTAGAGAGACCCCCGAGGTAGAGTATTTAGTGTGTATCAATTTATGCCTTATTCCACAAGAGACGTTGGTAATTATTTCCATCTCTCGGCGTGTCAGGGGGGAAAAAGGGGGTCGTCTCTGGCGTGCCACTGACATGTCGGCGTGGGTAATGAGAAAGATAAGCCATGGTCATTACACACACCATGCCGCGGTCGAGACGCCGGCCCCCAGATGGCTGCAATAAGCTTGACATCAGAGGAAATAGCGTTTGAGGACCCACCCCCGCCAACCCAACCAACCCCCTTCCTTTCCCTTCGAAAAAAATAAAAAATAAAAGTCCAATCACCCCAATGTCTGATGGGTACTGGATGGATGAAAAAAAAAAATAAAAAAAAGAGATTGCAATGCCACTCTCTTATTTCACTAACACGTTCCAAGACACATGCACGAGTGTAAAAAAAAAAAAAAAAATCCTCTGTTCAGCTCGTAATCGAATGTGACAGCTCATTGTCTCACGCGTTCACTATTACGAGTCTGTCAGGAGCAGCTTTTTATTAAAAAAAAAAAAAAAAGAAAGAAAAGAAAGAAACACAAGAGCAGATAAAAGGGAAATAGATCTACTAGTGGTCATGTTAAGTGTAATCTAGTTTGTTCAGCAAGGAAAATGAAATGTTCGCTCATCGTAGTCTCTCAAAATATTTCTGAACATCAGCATTACACCATTTGTCACGCTGAATGTGGCTTTTTTTCCCCCAGTGGCAATTACACAATTAATGCAGAGTACGGGGTACTTCAACTTTTTTGATGTAATTCGCTTCATTGCAATTCATAAAGTCCTCTGAAATGTACAGCGACGGGGAGAACTCAGTCTGGAGCAAAATATGTTCAACTCTCCTTGCAACCTAAAGAATGGGGAAACCAAAGATCGAACGGTGATATTGACCGCACAAAACTTTACCTCACTATTCTGTTCCATCGGTTGCCAGGTTGACAAACATCGCCACAATCAGAACAGCAACATTTTGTTTGAGATTTCTTTGTTTGTAGTCTAATTTTGTCTCAGTAAAACCCGGCGAAATCTTTGCAATACGAATCTGCACCTGCAGCTCCACCACGAACCTGTTTGGATGTGATTGTCGCTAATGCTAACGCAGCTAGTCAGTAATTAAGCTTGATTTTGCTCTAATTGTAACTATCAGACTGAGAGCACTTTCAGCTATTGTTGGCTGCTGTGTCGTTTGTATAGACCTAATGAATCATATTTTCACCGTCTGTTTTCCTTACGAGGACGTGATGTTAGAAGCTCATCTCTCTGGTCCAACTCCTCTGCTCTGTGTGCCGTTTCCACTCTTTCATCAGTCCTCTCAGAATTCCTTCCCTTGTCCTGTTCTTTTGTTGGTGTGACAGCATCTAAGTTAAACTTCTGATGTTTATACTTGCAAGATTTAGATGGACCACACAAACAACCAACAATCAAAGTAGTCTTCCGAACTATAACATGTAACATGATATACTGGAGGTTTCCACAATCCCAGTGCCATGAACTGAAAAATCACTTTCATGGTTTAGTGTGTCGTGCTGTCTTATCTTCACTTCCTGTTTTATTTTGTCTTCACTTCCTTCCACTGGTGTCCGACCCTGACTTCCTCTCAGTGCACACACCTGTTTGATTAGTCCCCCTTGCCCTGATTGGCTCCACCTGTTACTCATTACTTTGAGTGTATATATGATCTGCCTTTCCGTTAGTCTTTGCCTGTCCGGTCAAGTCATGGTTGCAGTCCGTGTCGCTTGGGTCACAGTTGTGGCGAAGTTGTCGGTTCGTTCAGTTTACTCCTCTTCTGCAGTTCAGTCCTGTCATGGTTGGTTACATGTATTACGTTGCACTGCAGTTTATACTTCCAACTCGCCTAAGGATGAAATGCTAATGCACAGCCGGCCCACATTATGTTTAGCGCTTACTGTGAAATGATATCAATAATTTAAACAGTAACCTAATCAGCCTCCAGACTGAACGAGAGATTTAAAACAAAGGTTGTGAGAACCCCTGAATGTGCTCAAACACTAATCACCATAACTGCAAACCAACGTTCAACTGCTGCTTGTACACGTCTCTTCAACATAGCCTAATTGTAGGCTAATGAGGATGGATGCGCTGTAGCTCCATGTAGCATTTGCTTTGAGATGATTTTCCCAATTTAAACAGTGAGGGCGTTGGTGATCAATGGCACAATGGGCTCATATTTCCTGCATTAGTGTAGTTTACACAGAGAGAGAGAGCGGGAAGCTTTAAATTATACCGCACAAGCGCTTGAGATATTCCCCTGATATTCTAGTGGTAATCTGCTGTATAAGGTACCATAAAGCGGGAAGAGATCGCCGCTCGCTGCTGAGCTGATACAATACAAGTCCCAGCGGGAGAGTTATAGGAAAAATATCGAATATCATATCCGCCGTCTGGGAGATGGAAATACCATATAGTCCACAGAAAGGCGCTTTTGAACATCAGACGTGTCTCGCAGTGCCGGCAGGCGTGACTTTGCAGCTTGACCGTGATTATACTTTTTTTTTTTTTTTTTCTTCCTCTCTCCCGCAGACTCGCCAGTCAAGTTGAAGGCTTGGCGGCCACGATGCGTTCCCGCGCACAAAGGACACACAAACGCCGCATCGGACTCGAGGTGAACATATTTGCGAGTTTGTGTTGTTTTGGAGGTTTTGGCTGTTAAAGTTCTGACCAGAGAAGAGGTTCAACGGTTGAGACTAAACTTTTCACTCTCCTTTGGCTGGACGGCAGACGAGGAGACTAGAACCCGGGGATGTGGCTGCAGAGTGCATCTGGAGTTAAAGGAACAGTCCGGCAGGTAGGCATCTAATATCAGCTCTATTTTAAAACAACACAAGGTTATGTTTTCCTTTTTCTGTCACACACGCTTTTTTTTTTGCCGGAGAAGAATTATTGGGAAATGGAGTTTTAGACTGGAGTTCCACCATAAAGGTCACATTCGACAGTTTCCCATCTCGCTTTCATAACCAGGGACCATTTTAACCTTTAAACAGTTAAAAGTTAATCACGGTTGCACTGTGATCCTGCCGCTAGTTTCGGCGCGGCGAGCGCTGGACAGCAGCTGCCTAAAGCGTGAATGACCCTGCTTTCTGTCGGCTCTCCAGTGGTGTCTGGCTGTGCAGGGCTGGAGGAGGTGGGGTTTGGATTCGACATGTGCAACATGATTTGTCCATGACTCCCATCAGTAACGGAAGAATCGTCAGTGAACATTCTGAAAGAGTGGAGTGATTTTCATAACAAACAACATAGAGATCAGTCATGGCGTTTTTTTTTTGTGCATGTTTGTTGGTGCTTTGACAGTTGGTGAAGTTGGGTGTTATTAGGGAAGCATGATATATCGCACAATATTAGTGGTATTTTTTGTTTGTTTGTTTCTTTACATATATCGGTTAGTGGTCAATGTGAAAAAGCGCTCCTGTTCAATAATCAGACTATGTTGGTTTTATCCTATTATAGGATTTCAATATAAGGTTTTCACTCTCTTTTAGTGATTGCTTGTAATTTATTCATGAGAGCAAAATCTGAACGTTGATATCAGTGACATTAGTTATTGGCAATCGGTACTGAATTTTGTTGACCCAGAAAGTGAATGGAACAATGCTTTTCGTTTGTGTGATTTCTTTTCTGGACTAAGTCAGATTCCCTTTCAAGTCTGAACTTTTGACCTCAACTCTTTACCAAATTAACAGTTTGCCATTTCTGTTTGGTGAAGAACCCAGAAAGGGAAGGCTAAACTTTTGATGGTTCTCTAAGTTCTTTCTTTCTTTTTTCTTGCAACTCAGGGATCCCAGCATTTCTGCTGTTTTAGTTGCTGCAAGGTTTGATCTCAGCTGGACACGACTGCACTGTACTGAATCAGGGTGCTTCACGTAATTCTTGCCAGACAAAGTTAGTCATGCCATCCCCCACAAAACGTCTTTCGAACATGAAAAGGCCAACCGACTCTCGGCAGCATCCATGCTAACCTCTTCAGCATGAGCTAGTCCTGCAGTTGCTTCCTCTTCTTTCTGTTTTCCTTCTCCTGGAGCGTTTCAGCTGTTTGTGGGGGTTTCTTCTTTTGATCACAACTGGAGAGAAACTGATCTGCAATGGAAACCCAGAGTTGACTGGGGACCCTTTCTGATGGAGTTTAGCAGGATGGAGCAAGATGTCAGCATGGAAATCATAGCAATCCAACTACCACGCGAGGTGAAGACAAAATGAAGATCACAAATGATATTTAACGAAGGAAGGGGGAAAATATTTCTATCCAACCACAGCCTGCATCGCTTGATCTCGGTTGGGTAATTGTAAACAATCTCATTCCAATTAATAAGGAAATGGTGACAAGATGTAATAGTGCACAGCAGATAATTAATATGTTGGATAGCAACAGAAAACATTCTAATATTTTAACACCAACTAACGTAGCAATTTTGGTCTTTTTATACATCATCACCTCAATTAATGTTAGACCGTGAGTGTTGTTTTTGTGTAATTGTGACTTTCAACTTGTCAGATGTAGGAAAAAAAAAATCTGGGTTCAGTTCAGGTCGACTCCACCGCAGAACAAAGAGGGAAAACAAGCATCTGCTTGTCTTTCCCCTCTCACTTTCACGGCCTTTAGCCTCCGCAGAGTCTGACACACCGCTCGCGAGCTCATTATGTTCCAAAACCAGCCGAGACGTCGTGATCGCGAGGAGGGTAGAGAGAGAAAAAGAGAGTGAGAGAGAGAGAGAGAGAGAGAGTGTGTCGTGAGTGCGCAAGGTGGCAAATTGCTGCGGGCTCCCTCGCCCCAGGTTCTCAGAAGCACCGCGGGACGCCCGGCGGCGACGGTATCGTCGTCCCGACCTAGAGCCAGACACGGGGGCCACGGTGCCGATCCAGACGCGGCGGCGGCGGCGACGGCTCACCGTGTGCTCCAGATAGAGAGAGCTCATTGTCAGGCTCTGCGCCGCAACAGTTAAGCATGATAGAGGAACCCGTGACTCATCCTGGGTAGGTGTTGTGTGCTCGAGTGTGCTCGGAAAGACGGGGACAAGTTGTGAGAGCGGCGAAAAAAAAAAAAAAAAAAAGCCTGGATCATAATTTTTCGAAAAGGCTTACGTGGCAACGAGAGTGCCGGAACACTGTTGTGTAAGATGTAACGGCGGCTGAAAAATCGTGCAACGTGTTTGTGGCCTCAGACATCACACAGACATGTTTTTTTTTTTTTTTTTTCCCTTTTCTTTTTTCGTACACCTGCCATCCGAATCGAATGTTTCGCGTCTGAGTTGGGGGAACAAAGCATCCCGAGACGGGCGACCTACTTGCGGCCTGAATTGAAATGCTCAAATTGGAGTGTGTCATTGTTACTGTGACACAACCTAAATTACATCATCCCCCTTGGACAGTCGTAATTCCAGCCTGTCTGCGCCAGTGCCAACGTGAGGGATGGCAAACTGAATAATGGCGTTGAATTAAAGTGGCATAAATCTTTGAGGAGTGCGGCCAAATTAAATAGAAGAGAAGTTCTTCGCCCCTCAGTGGCAATGCTGTGATACATGAGTGAAGCGGAAAGACGTGTCCCTTCTCTGAAGGACATGCATCTGGCTTGGAAAGAGTAAACACACTGATTCAACTCATTTACCCCAGTACAAGTAAGAAAGTACAGGTTCTGAAATGTACTTAAGTTACTTTTGTACTTACTTTTTTGCCATTAATGAAATAAAACATTCAATGATAATTTAGCAAAAATGAAAAAGACGTGACAGAATTATCTGCACTGAACTCACCAGAGGTTTTGCATCGGTTTCATATTTGACAGCTTTGCTACTCTGAATACTTGTAACAAGTTTTTCTTTTTTTTTCAGCTGCAGTGCAACCAAATTGCAATCAGTGATTGTTATGACCAATGAGCCACTATTGGATGTTTACACTTTTAACAACAACCAATTTGGTTTTCTACATCTTTATTTTCCTCTGCACTGAAAACTTCCAGTGACCCCAAGGCCATGGTACTCATAATGTCCCTCTAAAATATGATTTACTATATTTAACTACACAAAGGCATAGTTTCAATAAGTCTAACAAATAAGTTAATTACTTTGAACAGAATTTGTATATTTTAAACACAAAAGTAAGAAGTGTTTTTTCCAATATAAGTAGAAAGTGCATATATTTGTGTACACATGCAGGGAGTGAAAGTAAAAAGTAGACAGAAAAGGAAATACTCAAATAAAGTACAGATCTACTTGAGTGCAGTAACATAGTATTTGTCCCTTGTACTTTAATTTGAGAGTTTCGCCTTTCGGCTTCGCTCCTCCTTCACCACGACAGATCGATACACCAACTGCATCACTGCAGACGCTGCACTGATCCGCAGGTTGATTCCGTGCTCCATCTTCCCCACACTGGTGAACGAGACCCCGGGAAACTTGAACTCCTCCGCCCTAGGCAGGGGCGGCTAAAGCAAGATGGAGAAAACATTTTGCGCAAAAGCGAATGTGAAATCTTTGCATTTGTCACTTTGTGGAGTCTGTTCGACTCTGGCTCCCAACTTGGGTTGCTGCAGAGACAAACTATGACAGGGGCTCCAATTACACGGGAGGCAGGAAGGTGTGAAGGCGGACTGCTAATAAATAGGATATGCTAAACAGCTGAAGGATTGCAGCTCCGTCGGGGGTCCCAAGGAGGCGCCGAGACTGTCGATACCAGATGAAGGCACGCAGACTAATACCTGAGCCAACTGTTCAGGCTTTCCGGTGTGGGTTTTTTTTCCCGCTCTCTGTGGATTTTCAATGTCTCTGACATGAAAGTCTTGGAATGAAACACAGAAACGGGAAACGTGGTACAAACTTTCTTGTCCTTTCCTTCCGTCGGCTGCCCACTGAGCAGCAACAGCGCAGCATCCAGAACGCCGACAGATGGGAAATGAGGAAGGATGCGTTCTAGTATTAAACCTAAGAGCAGGTTGCATAGCTTTGAGATTCATACTGCTTTTTTTTGTGTGTTTTTCTTTCCGGGAATTAAATTTTCTACTCCACTGGGATTTGGGAGATGTTTTCCTCGATAATTGGGCGCCGGCATTAACTCTTCGCAACATCGAGCCATTTATTTGGAATGTTTTCAGAATCTTCTAGTTTTATATCACATATTCATTTGGGAAAGGGGACGTAGCTTCCTTCCACTTGAGGCAGTACAGTTTGAGAGTTGTGGTTAGGGTGGGGAATGACATGAGCACAATATCACTGTCTGGAGTCAAGTAATCTTTGTTTTTTTTCATGTGAAAAGTCCAATTTTGGCGAATCTTAGTGGCCTAATAGTTCCTCCCAGATTTTGTTCAAATCTACTCAAAAACTGATTGGTCATGTCATCCATTGTTACCTGAGACCACAATGAAAACGCTATTGTGAAAATTGGCAGGATGGAGGGCTGAGATTTCAGAGTTGGATACAAAACCCACCTATCAAACCATTGAAGATGCCACTTTTATCCGAAGTGCTCCGTGTTTGCAGGGGGTTGTCGGCTCTGCCTCCTCATTATATACAACAATACAAGACGGCCCTTTTGAAAGCAGCACATGCATTATTTTTTTCCCTTCTTGCGCTCCAATATCCAGGTACCGGTGATTCTTCACTGGCGTCTCGTAACAGCTCGCTTCAAGTGAGGAGTTTCATGCCCCAGTGTGCGTGCGCGCCATTCACAAAATAGCACAGCTTGAAGGAAGTGTTGCGGGAGGCACAGTTTGGTGCTCCTGCAGGAGAGGGGTGAAAAGAGCAAAGTGCGAGCGAGAACCGGGAGCTCTGGGAGAGGCAACTGTTGCCTGTATACGCAGCGGCATCCGGCCTAGTTGCCAACAGACTGGATGGGATCAGGTATCGTAAAGCTATTCTTATATTGTAATTAGAATATTTAAAATTACTAATGCTGATACTGGCAAATGAAGGCAAAAAAAAAAAAAGCTTTTTGGATATCTTCCCTGAATAATATTTATTTTTGACCCATGCATTGTTTAACTTGCCCTGGCTTTGTTTCTGAAGTTTGCGTGTGCGCTTCAGCCAAGGGGTGAAACGCAGCTTAAGGTCACCTTTATTTAAATATTTGCAAGGTCAGGGAGCAACCAGAACCTTTATTCAAACGCGGAGTCTAAATGCTAATCTGTGGCAGCGTTCTTTTTTTTTTTCAAAAGAGAGAGATAGGTTGATAGAAGTTAAAAGTTCAAATACTTTTGAAGCCCATTTTGGAGTGAAGCCCCTGTGGCGATGGCCGTGGTTCTGAAACTGGTCCACTCAACGTTCAAACGAAAGGAAAATGCTCCTCATAATGGTGGCTCCAGGCAGTGGGTGTCATCGTTGTTTGTTTATTTATTTATTTATTTATTTTCCCATTTTTAGCATTATTTTGCTGCCGCCAAATTGTTTTTTTTAGGGACACTCATGACATCTGCGCAGCAACTCTGACCTGCTCCGAGTTTAATAGCCTCAGGAATCCTCGACTGACACGAAGGTGCACTGTCAAGATTTGGAAGAGGGAGGAAAAAAAGACAAATGCGCATAAAAAAAAACAAGCTTTCCCGTACAGGATTTAAGTGTGCAAATCCTCGTGTTCACGTATATAAATAACTTCACTCGGCGCCTCTCATCCAAGAGGTAGGCATGGTTTGTCAAATCACTTTTAAATGAAAGCATTTATTTAGACTTGGCACTGTCTAATTAGCAGAAGTCTACACAGGAGAGACATTGCGCTATAATCTCTCCATATTCTGATTTGTGGCGGCCATGGCTGTCAGCGGCGGTTAGCTCGCAGAGTAATGATTTGGACTGGGACGCTTCTCAACTGCCACCACTTCCAAAGCGTGTCAAACGCAGGGTCGTGGCCCGCTTCCGTGTACTCCGGAAGTGGGTTTTGGCAGCAGGAATGACGGGGTTCCATCTGTTTAGTCAGCTAGCTTCGAACACAAAAGCTTGCGTTTGAAACTGTCAGTGTGACTTTTTGACAGTGGCTGCCCCGTGCATTTCACGCCTAGGCCTTCAGTAACGTCAGTGCTTGGCCCTACCGAAATGAATACACCTCGCAATACCATCGATATGATAGCACGACTCAAGAATCCATCCAAAATGGCACTTATACGTTACATCCTCTTAATATAGGCTAGTTGAGCAACACTTCACTTCTGGAGCATTTAAAATCAATACGCTTGCATTCACTCTTCAGAGTAGGAGTAGGAATAAGTTGGGATCACAGATGTTGTCAAAACTTACAAATAGTCAACAAAAGTTTCAATAAGTCCACCAAAAGTATGCTATTTGTGCTGAAAATTAGTTTGTTCAGTAAACTACTGCCTTTTCAAATAAGACACCAGTGAGATGACAACAAAGCAAAATAGTCGTTAAAATAAAAGTAAAAACATTGTTTGCATTTGTTTTTGAGAAAATGCGACAACAATACAAGTACTCACGTTGCCACAGCTGTTTCGTCACTGCGTGGCGTTATTCACGTCGAAGAACTGGTGACGATTCTGCAACAAAATATTTCCCTTCTCCTTCCGCCATCATGGGTTCGCCGTGCCAGCTGACAGTTCCCCAGGTGGAGTTAAGTCTTTTAGGCTCTCATTGCTTATCCAATCACAGGCGGCGTACGTGTCCAGTTAAATGGAAGACCTTCTACATACAACACTGGAAGCGGTATAACTTTTCTGAGTATGTTCAGGCTAGCGGTGAAGGCCTCACCGGCCCTGACGGCCCACCACATGCTTTCTGATGACACGGAGCACAATGACAAATGCTACAGTTCACACTGTCTCAGCTTGGATTCAGAACTTCCTGCTGCGGTTCCTACGACAACCTAAAACCATGTATGTGCATCGGTATTAGTCAGTGTATCATTGCATAAGTGAGCCTATCACCGCTTGTGCTATCTCATTTGAGGTGTGAGGTGTACCGTCAGCGCCAAGCTCATACGGAAGACTAAAACTCCAGCATTAAACTAACGTGGAAATAATTGTGCCTGCGTTTGCACGCGTACGTACGAACGCGCACACGCACGCCGGCAGAGCGGGCGAGCGGGCGAGCGATGATGTTGTGACAAGCCTTGTCTTCCGTTCCGCAGAAAACAACAAAGACGGCCGCTGCTGGATCCAGACAGCATAACTAATTAGTCGCAAACACAGGCGGGCGCGCGCACGTGCTCGCACGCATACATGCAGCAGGCAGCCAGCAGGATATGATGTCACCTCCATAACCATAATTACCCGTCATAAATCATGTGGTGTGACACCCTGTCAGCCACTGAATGGGTGTCCTGCGTGCCAGCCAGGGATGGATGCACTTTACTGCCGGGTGCCACTGTGCCACCGCGCTCACGACGGAAACACGTTATGTTTTTTTTTTTTTGTGATGTTACGCTCATGTGTTGTGTGTGTGTGTGTGTTTTCATCATAGATGACTGAATGAAAGACAATTCTCTTTTATCGTTTTGCTGGCGGGGTCGGTGAAAGTGAACAGTGAAAGACAACGGGGACTTTTTGTTTTTCCCAAGTGGTGGTTTGTCCTTTTGATGACTTGCACAGCATTTTTTTCCCCCTTTCTAAATTTAAACCAACGTGGGTCATCTAGTCTAAAGCAAGCCAGTCGCTTCATTTTTTTTCTGTAAAGAAGAAGAAGTTATTGTTTGCTCTGTAATTGCTCCTGAATTGCTCGTTTTCCTCCGTCGCTGTGCTGCTTCCTGGGTTGCAAGGCTGCTTGCCAGGCTCACAAATTGGATTTTATAAATTTGACTGGATGTATTTATTTTTTTTGGTCCTCAGAGAATCCATGTAACATGTTACATGATGAAAAATCCGTCGTGTGAAATTGAGAACAACGGAGAACACATACACCTCACCTGCTGTTAAGCCAGAAAACGTCTGGTTAGCCTTTCCATTAAGCGGCGCTCAAGAAGGCAGCTTGCTCCACTATTCTTTTTTCTTTTTTTTGCCTTGAATTTTCCAAAGACCTGTCAGAGATTATGATGAAACGTTCACGCAGAGGTTTTGACCATGACCTGCTGCAAAGATGACCAGCCACAGCTCCACATTTATGCTCTTTGTTCTACCAGGTCGTGTGGATGAAAATTTCTCTCTGAAAGTCACTCATTAAATTAGCTTAAGCCCCATCTTGGGTTTTTATGTAGAGTTGCCAACCATCCCTTACAGTACAGAATTGTTCCGTATTTGACAATGACTGCGCTCCGTTTTGAATGCATACGGGACGGCGTTCGTCCTTGGAACGCAATTTTTTTTTTTTTTTACTGCCAACTCACGTTCATTTCCATAGAGTTTGCGTTCAAAACTGTAATCTATGCAGCTACAGTCGATACCATTGTACAACCCATTCACAACAGCTGCGTACTGGCTCCATGCAGTCAGGATCGCTTGTTCTTTTCGGCTTTATTAATTTAATTCATTTGTAAAAGCCATCCATCCTGCACTTTAGTGATTGCTGTATAGAAATATGTCAATTAAAAGATTTCAACACAATTTAGGCGTTATTTCTAATGTCTGGTGGTAACAAAGCAGTTCAAACTATGTGAACCATATACTTTTTTGAAACCCCACTCATGATTGACCACTACTGGTGAGCCGCTGGCCTGTGATGGTTCTGACCCCCGAGTACTGCGGGAAGCCACCTTTATTTATCTGAACTAAAGCTGGCAACACTACTTTTATGATTCCATGAAGCAGTCCGGTGAGGCTACATGAAGCGTTGAGACGCATCGGGTGGGTTTACGCGGAAGTTTGAACGAGCAAAAGCAAAACAAAACCAATAACTGAGGTAATTCAACAAACCTGTTTCCATTAAACATTTCACACCTCAGCCCCGTTTCAAAATAGACGAAAAACGTGACGATTTATGCGGGCGCACTAACTTCATTACAAACCCCAGGAATTTTTTTTTTTTTTTTTTTTTGACAAATCCATACAGTATTTAATATGTAGCTTGATGGAAACTAATGAGGCCCACCCAGATTTCCATGTGCACCATCCACACCAGGATGCAAGTGCCAGTTTGGAGCCTCTTTAAAAGCAAATACCAACTCACAACCCACTGCGAGAGTCGAAAGGTGCTCGCCGGTCATTGGCCGATGTCTCACTTTGGCCCAAATGACCCGTATCAGCACAACCAGGAAGGAAAAAAAAAAAATGTTCCGTATTGGTGCGCAGTGTGTGTGCGCTCTTGTCCTTTGCGCCTATGTAGCAAAATGCCCTTGCTTTATGGTGCACAACAGCGTGGTGAGTTTTCATTCCCTGTGGATAGGCACATATGTAACAACGTGCACACACGTGCGCGCGCACATAGACACACATACACGTGAAGAAAAGTGCTGACGGTGCTGAAACGGAGCAGCTTCCCTGTCACCGGAGCCCTTGAAGTGTGGAAGTGCAGCTCCAGCAGTCCAAACCTCCACCTTCTCCTCTCTCCTCCTCTTCTATCCCTCCTTTTTTACACTAATTCTTCGCGCTGGCGTGACTGCTGCGCGCTGCCAAAGTATTTGTGTAAAACCTCCATTTCGGCCCAAACAGTTTATACGTCCGGGCCGCGGCGGGATGATAAATTTGCTCCGCTAGCACGGGAACGAGACTGTGGGCCTCCTCCTCCTCCTCCTCCTTCTCTCTGTCTATCTCCCTCCCCCGCTCCCTCCGTCTCTCCCTCCCGCCCCTCTGCGACACACAGACTCCTGCACGTCCTCCATCTCGTTTTAAACGCACCCCACTGCTCCCCGCACTGTAGCCGACACGCCTGATCAAATATACACAAAGAGCCAACTGGCTATATCGGTCCGCTTGCCTGTGGTGTTTTTTTTTTTTCATTTCTTTTTCCTTTTGCTTGTGTAATCTTTTCCTTATATAAGTAGACTGGAGGCAGGTGGGGTCATTACATTTGATGGGGCATTTTTTTTTTTTTTTTCATATCCGAGCACCGCGCGTCTAGACAATGGCGGCGGTCGATAATTGGCAAACTGAAGAAAGCCGGGCGAGGAACCTTGAGAGTTTTGCGCGCTCCCCTCTTTATTTTTAGCGAGAGACTCTGGGGTGAGGCAGGAGCCGGGATGCGGCCGATGTAGCGGGATGACCTTTGGCGCGGCGGGATCGTCAGGAGGCGTGACGCTGGAAATAAAACCAAATAAAAGGGGAAGGAAAAAAAAGAAAAAGAAAAAAAACGCCTCTGTGTGCTTTCGCGTCTCAGATGTTTGTCATTAGGTTCCGGTTGCACCGGCTGAACCGTCTGAGTGCTGGCGGTTACATCACTGCAGAGGTGGGAAGTAACCAAGTACCAAATACATACGACCGGAGTTAAGTAGATGTACCAGTACTTGGCTGGAGTTTTTCTTTTTCTGACCGCTTTTTACTTTTACTCCCTATATTAGTAGAGCAATATCTGTCCTGTCTACTTTCACACTGCAAAAACACAATTGTTACTTTTTGTGTTTAAAAGTGTTTTTGTCATTTGTTGTTGTTTAAAGTGGAGCTCTTTCTATTATGCTGTTGTGTAGTTAAAGATGAGAGTGGATCATATTTTGGAGGGAGATTGTTTTAGAGTTCTCGGCTTTGTGGTCACTCCGGCCAGTTCAACACAGATTCTCCTGTCACAACTTTTTCATTTGTGCGAAATTAACGAATGTATTGATTCATTAATGCCATTTTTTTTCTTATGTATTTTTCATAACCTGTACTTTTCTTACTTTTACTTGAGTAAACAAGTTGAACCAGTACTTTTACATTTACCAGAGTATTTTTCTTACCCAAGTATTGGTACTTTCACTTAAGTACAGAATGTGAATACTTTTTCCACCTCTGCACTACTGAAAGGAGCCTCGGCACACTGCACTGACGGAAGCTCAAACACTCGACCCGATGAGCAGGAAGGAACCGCGTTTATGACCCGAGTGTATGGAGCCTTTAAATATTACATGCTCCCCCGTTATAGCTCATCAATTTCACACTCGGGACTCTTTCAGCCGGCATTTCTCACCATCATATTGCTTCCAAACCCTCAGATGTTGGTAAATAAGGTTTAGCCTTTCCCTCCACTATATTTCTAATTAGGAGGAGGAAGGATATGAGTCGAGGAGGAAACAACAGTCACCCGCTTCCCCCTTTTCGCCTCTCTACGTCAAACGCGGGCCGACATTTCACAGATGCAAAGCTCAATAACCTCGCAGTGGTGCAGCGCGAGGCAGGGCGAAGGAGAGAGATAGCGAGGAGGGGAAAAAAAACGCAAATGCATGTAAGTGAAGTGTGAGGAAGGGGAACAGGGAGAGGGGTCGGAACACATCTGCGAAAGCCATTTCTCTGTGCGGGACGGCGAATACGAAGCGGGGAATAAAGATAAATGTCCTGTGACTCTGTGAAAGTGAGCCAAGGCGGCTCGTGTTTAAACTCGTCCATATGGGGCTCGAAATGGCGCTGGTGGTACGGCGCTGGCCCGCGGAGGTCTGCGGTGCCAGTGTTTCTCATTAAAAAAGGCGGGCCGGTGTACAGTAGTGAGGTATAAATCAGACGGGCAGAGGAGAAAAGGCTCGGTGAGGATTTTTTTTCTCTTTTTTTGCAAGGCTCTCAGGGTAAACACACGTCGTGGCCAATCTGCGGCCAGGGTGGATATGCGGGTTTGCGTATTTGTCCAGCTATGACAACAATCCTCTGGGTACTTGGGTTAAAAAAAATAAAAAAAAATACTGTGAACACAAATGCTACGCCACCATAGCGTCTTTGTAGCATGCATGTGTCTGGGAGTGTCACCCAGGGTTGAATTGCTCACTCTGTCACTTCTGCCACCATTTCTCTTGCCCATGGCACCAACCCAAACATTATTTCAGACAGACCCTTGACTGTCGCGACGCCTTGCGATACATCCTCCAGAATGTACAGAGTCCATCCGTGATGCAGCGAAACAGGAACTCTCTCCTCTTGAAATGTGGGACAATGGAAATCACCTGTGTCTGCACTTGATCTCGTATTTCCGGCAGCTGGAACGTATATACGCCCCCGTCACCCTCTCCCCTCCCTGCTGCCCAGACCCTCAAACCCCCCTCAAGAGGAAGGATTAACTTCCCTGAAAACCTTGGGGTGGGGGGGGGGGCAAGAGAGGTTCTGAGGGTATCGCTGACTAAAGGCAAAGCCAGCGTGAGGCCCCGACACACCTACACTGCTACTTTTTCGGAGGGGGACATTAATCCCCCGCTGAAGACGGCTTAGCAGCAGCGGGAGTTCAACACCACCCACCGCTGTGCTCTTCCCTCCTGGCAAAGTGATGCTGAGTCGGCGGAAATTAATGAGATTTTAGTTCTCGTCTTAAAGGGAGCGTCTGAACCAGCGAGTGACTAGTGGCTTCACTTCACTTGTGTCCCCAAAGCAGGTCAAGCAAGGGAAAATCATCCAGAGGAAGAGCCTGCCAGACATTTTTTTTTTTTTTCATGGGTGGGATTAACATCGCAGGTCTGTCTTGAAAACATCCCAGAGACAGCAGTTTAAGGAAGACCTGAGTTCCCTATCAGAGACAAAAACGGGCAAGATTTTCTTTTTACTTCACTTTTCAGCCAGTTGGTAATAGTCACTGGCTTCCTGTTGGTGCAAGGGCTAACATGTGATGTGCACGTCTCTACACCGTCTTGAGCAACACTGAGAATGCCGGTAATGTTTGAGAGTTGAGTTGTGAGCGACTGGACTTCATTTTTTTGTAATGTGAAAGGCAGCTTCACCCCAGAAAATGGTGCAAGGAGTCCCAGGTGTAAACACCCGGGTCTCCCGAAGCCATTAAAAAAAAGTCCAAGTCTCAGAGGCTCGGATGACCTTTACGACTGCACAGCCTGCACAAACAACACAAAAAAAAGCCTTAAGTGGCTTGGAGGCCTGGAAACGCTGTCCAGTTGTGATAAAACTGGCCTCACCGCGCGACCCACGTGGCGGTTGCCATTGTTTTTGAGCTCTTCCTGTTTTGTCACCGCCAGGCCTGCTTTCTCCTCAAAGGACGCCAGGTTGAAGTGCAGATTCGAAGGTCCAGGCTGCTCTGCAAGGTCGGCTAAACAGGGCGATCTTGCCACAGGGCCTGTGCTCCCTAATTAGCCCACAAAAAAAAAGAAAGAAAGGACACTGGCGGAGACCAAATCCATTGGCGGGCGAAGCCTGTGTGAAGCAAAGAACACTTGGTAGGATGCGTCTTTCAGCAGAGGGTTTTTTGAGGTTGGGGATAGTTGGAAAGTGGCGGGATAAAAGAGCCAATTCCAGGCTGCAAAGGCCAAGTGATGATTCGGTTTCACGCCACAGTTTTGTAGCACAGAGGCAATCTAGTATGATTACATCTCTGCATCTGTTGTTTTGGACAGAGATGTTGCAGTGTAGTCTTGGTGATTGACTGTATTTAAAAACCAAACTTCTAGGGAGTCAATAGGGGATATAAGAGGATCATTTTTCATGAGTGACTTTTAAAAAGTTTGGTTTGAATCTAAATCAGAGTCAGAGGTTTCCACACAGTTCCTCATTAATGTATTTGTAAAAATGAAACACACTTAAGGCTCTAATAATATTTGTTCCCTTTTGGACATTGGGACATGAGTCATGAGGAACTTTGCATTAGTCAAACAGCTCATGATGACACACATTACAACTTCAGCAACTTCAGCATGGAACCAAGAAACAAAGCGAGAAGAAAACAGCCCATGCTATATTTATTATTATATTACTGTGTGTAACAATAAGGCTCTGGAAATGACCAGATATGGCCTCTCGTCCTCTGAGGGCTTCAAGTATTTGCTCAAAAGAAAGTGAAATGAAACCTAACAGAGCGAGACTTGTTGTTTTTTTTCCTCGCTGTCACTAAAGTCTGAAGAAGCACTTTCATTAAGTGAGCAGTGAGCACGCTGGAGCAGCAGTCTACTCCCATGCCATCGGGACCGTGCAACTTGTATACACATGTAAAGAGAGGGATGTGGGGCGGGGGTGGGGGGGGCATGTCCTGACCCTGGATCCTTCAGTTTCCATCGCTCCTGATCCCTCGGGATGAATTCAAACCGCTGCGCTCCCCTCCTATACACAACAAAACAACGACCGCTTCTCCAAAGTTCTTTCTTTTCCTCATCTCGACCTCTCGATACGATCGGAGCCAAAGTGGCCGGAGAGGCCCCCGCGCAACGGTTTGAGTTTCAACTTGGTAATGAAATGTGAAGTGGGCGGACCCGGGGCTTCGCCATGCATGTGCGAGATTTAATGTAAACCAGCCCACGCCGTCGAAGGAAATGTGATTTCTGGCAGGCCGAGATGTGGTTTGCAGTCTGCCGCTCCTTCTCCCTCACACGGCAGCTGGGGCCGGACTGATGTCAGGCTTCTGAAAGCCGCCACTGTTGTTTTCTGTTATGATTTTCTTTCTTTCTATTTTTTTCTTTTTTTTTTTTCCTTTGAATCCAAGCGAAACGTTTGCGGCGTCGGAAAATTCCGATTTAAGACGTGACAGTTTTATTTACGACGGCAGGATTACCTGTTCCTCCAGGCGGGGTCAATACTTTAACGTTGTTCTGCGAGTTCTTTCTGTGCGATGTCACGTTCGCAACAGCGAAATCACGTTTCCTAAGGAAAAAAAACTCCTCGACTTCTTTTCTCCTGAACAAACATAAAGCCTTTCACGTGGCGTGGCTCGCTTTACAGTGAATCTCTGTGATTGCATCTTATGTGATTAATGTCAGAAATGTCAAAAGTCTTTATTTTTCATCCTGAAGTCCAGGAGAACAGCCTCGACATTTAATAATAAAACAATGAAACTATACACAACTTCAGAAAACAGTGTACACTGTTGGTACAACGTCATGGATTTTTGCCTTTGGGGGCAAAATGTAGTTTTTTCATATGAACATGTAAAAAGTTCATGCCACAGTGATGTTTTATGATGAAATTAAGATATTTAATGACTCTTAAAAGTTAATGAGACATTGACTTCAGGTCACGTGACCTTTTTGTCCGGCATCACAGTGGTCTCATGACTAGAAATTGTGAACAGAACAATGAAGAGGGCTGTGAATCAGAAAATGCAGTGGCCAATTCATGAATCACACCCTTTTTTTTGTGGTTTTTGCCATGAATCACTTTTTCAGAGCACAGCACAGCACATTATGTAATAAGTCCTGCAAGAGTGAGACATGAACATACAAAGGCTGACAGAACATCAACTTAGGGTTCACCTGCTTTTTATGTGCATTCTGGAATTTGATCTAAAAGGCAAAATGTCCCGAAGTTCTAGTGAGGAACATTTTTAGCCCTCTGTTTACAGCTTTGTGCAAAACAAAATGTTTCCTGCAAAAATTGTTTGCTGTACCTTTCACATGGGCGTTGTCAATAACCTGGAAGAGGTGTCAGTATCAGCCCTTTGTGACGAAAATGACAAAAAGTTTTGTGCGCACCTTTTGTCTCAATGCTAGTGTGTTGTTATCCTTTGGATTTGTTTGAATTATATCCCAAAATCAATCGAATAAAATCAGAAATAGTAAGAATAGAAGTCAATGGAGATAAAGGACAGACTTGCCATTCCTTTCTGCACCATATTGGACGTTTAAAAGTTGTGTTTAGCTTTGTTTATCGTCTGTAATCTAAAACTAGAATTCTTCCGTTGCCATGCAGAAAAGGCTCCGAGGAGCAGTTACCATGAGAGACACAATCTGGGCACAGAACATTGTACTGGCATGAATAGACACAATATCCAGTTGTTAGACTGTGGAACACACGCACGCACGCACACTACGCAAACCAGCAGTGAGAGCCA